>NC_050572.1:6697293-6859793 GCF_013265735.2 Oncorhynchus mykiss | reverse complement strand
CGAGTTCAAATCCCCGAGCTCAAATCTGTCGTTCTGCCCCTGAACAAGGCAGTTAACCCACTGTTCCTAGGCCGTCATTGAAAATAAGAATTTGTTGACTTGCATAAAATAAAGTAAGTAAAATAAAATAAAGGTAAAAAAATGATGGCAAAGTTGTTTTCCTACAAATGATTTGCCTACGTTAGCAACGTAATCGTATTTCCAGGTCACTGTAGTGTCATTTTCATTAGCCCCCATTCAGAATGACTGGGCACCTTTAGGAGGCGTTTTTGTACCTGGAATCAGCAGTTAAAACAATAACAAAGTGGCCACCCGCCACTAATTTGGTCAATAATATTCACCCTCTTGGCATTTTTCCTATTTTGTTGCCTTACAACCTGGAATTTTTACAACCATTTGTATCATTTGACTTACACAACATGCCTATCACTTTGAAGATGCAAAATATGTTTTTATTGTGAAACAAACAAGAAATAAGACAAAAAAAACTTTGTAGAGACACCTTTTGCAGCAATCACAGCTGTAATGTCTCTATAGGCTTGGCACATCTTGGCCACTGGGATTTTTGCACATCCTTCAAGGCAAAACTGCTCCAGCTCCTTCAAGTTGGATGGGTTCCGCTGGTGTACAGCAATCTTTAAATCATGCCACCGATTCTCAATTGGATTGAGGTCTGGGCTTTGATTAGGCCATTCCAAGACATTTAAATGTTTCCCCATAAACCACTCGAGTGTTGCTTTAGCAGTATGCTTTGTACTGCTGGTAGGTGAACCTCCATCACAGTCTCAAATCTCTGAATGACTGAAATAGGTTTCCCTCAAGCATTTCCCTGTATTTAGCGCCATCCATCATTCCTTCAATTCTGACCAGTTTCCCAGTTTCCCTGCCGATGAAAAACATACCCACAGCATGATGCTGCCACCACCATGCTTCACTGTGGGGATGGAGTTTTCAGGGTGATGTGAGGTGTTGGGTTTGGGCCATATATAGCGTTTTCCTTGATGGCCAAAAAGTTAATTTGAGTCTCATCTGACCAGAGTATCTTCTTCCACATGCCTCTTGGTGAACACCAAACGTATTTGCTTATTTTTTTCTTTAAGCAATGGCTTTTTTTCTGGCCTCTCTTCCATAAAGCCCAGCTCTGTGGAGTGAACGGCTTAAAGTGGTCCTATGGACAGATACTCCAATCTCCGCTGTGGAGCTTTGCAGCTCCTTCAGGGTTAACGTTGGTCTCTTTGTAGCCTCTCTGATGAATGCCCTCCTTGCCTGGTCTGTGAGTTTTGGTGGGCGGCCCTCTCTTGGCAGGTTTGTCATGGTGCCCTATTCCTTCCATTTTTTTAATAATGGATTTAATGGTTCTCCGTGGGATGTTCAAAGTTTCGGGTACTTTTTTATAACCCTACCCTGATCTGTACCTTCTCCACAACTTTGTCCCTGACCTGTTAGGAGAGCTCCTTGGTCTTCATGGTGCCGCTTGCTTGGTGGTGCCCCAGGCTTAGTGGCGTTGCAGACTCTGGGGCCTTTCAGAACAGGTGTATATATATATATGTATATATACTGAGATCATGTGACACTTAGATTGCACACAGGTTGACTTTATTTAACTAATTATGTGACTTCTGAAGGTAATTGTTTGCACCAGATCTTATTCAGGGGCTTCATAGCAAAGGGGGTGAACACATAAGTGTAGCACCTTAAGCAACATCATATTACCGTTCTAGAATAAGTGTTTCGTTTAGTTTCTTTCATCCCACAAGGACATTGCATGCTATCACAAGTGGCAAACTGAAATAACAGAATCTTGAAAGATGAATGCCACAGCTAAGGGCCATTGTTGTTCTTTCCAGGTATTTTCAAGTCCAACATTTATTACATTCAGTTGAAGGATGTTCTCAAATCTGACTGCGGATTTCCTGCAATAACCCGTTGCTGGGAAAATGACCAGATGTGATGTTGAGATATGGATTAGGGAGACATTTCCTGTTGTCTATGCCAGAGTGAAGTGTGGCAGCGACAGAGAGGCCAAGCCTTTGTGACGCACAATCACACACTCATTATTTTCACAACTCAGTTCACAAGGATTTCCTAATAATGTTTACAGGGTAGCTCCCTCCTTCCTCTGTCATTATCTGTCCCTCTCTATCTTCTCCCCCTTCATCACCCCTCATCCAACTCTCACACATCTATATCTCTCCATCACCCAACACTTAGTGATAATAGCGTGACCTCTCCCTCTCCTCTCTTATCTCATCCTCTTCTCCTCACTCTCTCCTCCCTCCCTCTCGCTCTTCTCTCCTCTGCCTTTCTCCTTCCTCTCCCTCTCTCCTCCCCTCCGTCTCTCCTTCCTCTCCCTCTCTCCTCCTCTCCCTCTCTCCTCCTCTCCCTCTCTCCTTCCTCTCCTCCTCTCCTCCCCTCCGTCTCTCCTTCTCTCATTCAACAGAGCATAACCAGGGGATAATCCCAGTATTCTGCACACTGAGGGATAAACCCGGGTTAAATTTAACTCACTAATCCTGGAGCACACAGTGCATGCTCTCAGAACAATACAGAACCCGTGTCTGTCTGTCTGTCTGTCTGTCTGTTTCTTTCTCTCTTGTTACTCGCTCCTTCGGCTAAACATGGTGAATAACGTAATAACTGACACCAAATATTAAAGGCCATTTCTATCTAACCTCTTTACTGGCCAGCTAAAATATAAACTGTCAACATGCCTGCAAAGGAAGGGTATACTACTGGAAACTTTCTAAATGTGCCAGTAAACTACCAGAATGTTGGTAAAGTTCAAAGACATCTAGTGGCCATTTTGGGTACTTCAGCTGATCACAGTCTATTCATCTCTGGCCTTTTGTCTTATCACAGGTAAAATATATCAAATAATAAAACGTATTATATAAAATAGAAAGACAAAGCTGTAAAACATTATCTTAAATATAAACCATCAACCTAGTATATACCATTAGTGTTTAATATGAGGGTTTAAGTGTGAAATATCCTCAATATTTTGTGTTTTATTTGCTTGTGTCAATATGTATTTGTTGTCAATGTTTCAGTGTCAAAATGGTTGCAGTTGTGAAAGAGTTCATGTGAAATAATGTTGATTCAATGCTTTTTTTCATCCATTAGGCTATTTTCTCTTGAACCGTTCTATCTATTAAAACCTCAATGACACCATGGACACCGATAAAATAAATTATTTATTTAACTAGGAAAGCCAGTTGAGAACAAATTCTTATTTTCAACGACGGCCTACCGGGGAACAGTGGATTAGCTGCCTTGATCAGAGGTAGAATAACAGATTTTTACCTTGTCAGCTCGGGGATTCTGTCACGCCCTGGCCTTAGTATTTTGTGTTTTCTTCATTATTTTGGTCAGGCCATGGTGTGACATGGGTTATTTATGTGTTGTGTCTTGTCTTGTTTAGGGGTTTATTAGATTTATGGGGTTGTGTGTAGTATAGTAGTCTAGGACAGTCTATGGTTGTCTGGAGTGGTTCTCAATCAGAGGCAGGTGTTTATCGTTGTCTCTGATTGGGAACCATATTTAGGCAGCCATATTCTTTGAGTGTTTCGTGGGTGATTGTTCCTGTCTCTGTGTTTGTTTGTACCAGATAGGGCTGTTTAGGTTTTTCACGTTTATTGTTTTTGTAAATTGTTCGTATTTTTCATCTTTATTAAAGATGTTTCCAAATAACCACGCTGCATTTTGCGTTTTGATCCTCCTCTCTTTCAGAAAACCGTAACAGATTCGTTCCAGCAACTTCTGGTTACTGGCCCAACGCTCTAACCACTAGGCTACTTGCTGCCCCGAATACTATATATGAATACTATATATGAATACTATATATGAATACTATATATGAATACTATATATTAAAAGTTATTAAAGTCTAAATTCCCAAAATGATAGATTGCCATAGATTTTCTGTTAATTACCAAATTTACTGAAGACTAAGGTAACTTTGGTAAAATACCAGTAGCTTTGTAACCCTAGTTGTTCCTGAGTCTCCCCACTAGGGGGGGGGGGGGGGTATTCTGAATTCTCTGTCTGTCAATCTAAGGATCCGTTATCCGTTGAGACTGAACGTTTAAACTGGAATTAGAAGAGGTACAACACCACTGTGTTCTAAATCTAAAATATTGGCAAGTTTCCCTGTTTAAATCATCCGTCAGATGACGACGGCATGGTTTATGACTTAAAATGTCTATTTTGTTTTGGGGGGGGGGGGCGCCCAAAATCTCAAATGTTCAATGATAATCAGAGTAACAAGACTTTAGGATCCAGATTCTGTTTGATGGGTATTTCCCATTTCCTGACATTTAATCCCAGTAAATATTCTGTTTTAGGTCAGTTAGGATCACCACTTTACTTTAAAGAATGTGAAATGTCAGAATAATAGTAGAGAGAAGAATTTATTTCAGCTTTTATTTCTTTCATCACATTCCCATTGGGTCAGAAGTTTGCATACACTCAATTAGTATTCGGTAGCGTTGCCTTTAAATTGTGGGTCAAACATTTCGGGTAGCCTTCCACAAGCTCCCACAATATGTTGGGTGAATTTTGGGCCATTCCTCCTGTCAGAGCTCATGTAACTGAGTCAGGTTTGTAGGCTCGCACTCGCTTTTTCAGTTCTGCCCACAAGTTTTCTATAGCCATTTTGCAACAACTTTGGAAGTATGCTTGGGGTCATTGTCCATTTGGAAGACCCATTTGCGACCAAGTTTTAACTTCCTAACTGATGTCTTGAGATGTTCCTTCAATATAGCCACATAATTTTCCTGCCTTATGATGCAATCGATTTTGTGAGGTGCACCAGTCCCTCCTGCAGTTCTTCGGCTTGCAAGCCTCCCCCTTTTCCTTCAAACATAATGATGGTCATTATGGCCCAACAGTTCTATTTTTGTTTCATCAGACCAGAGGACATCTCTCCAAAAAGTACGATCTTTGTCCCCATGTGCAGTTGCAAACCGTAGTCTGGCATTTTTATGGAGGTTTTGGAGCAGCGGCTTCTTCCTTGCTGAGCGGCCTTTCAGGTTATGTTGATATTGGACTCGTTTTACTGTGGACATAGATGCTTTTGTACCTGCTTCCTCCAGCATCTTCACAAGGTCCTTTGCTGTTGTTCTGAGATTGATTTGCAATTTTCGCACCAAAGTACGTTCATCTCTAGGAGACAGAACGCGTCTCCTTCCTGAACGGTATGACGGCTGCGTGGTCCCATGGTGTTTATACTTGCATACTATTGTTTGTACAGATGAACGTGGTACCTTCAGGTGTTTAACAATGGCTCCCAAGGATGAACCAGACTTGTGGAGGTCTACCATTTTTTGGCTGATTTCTTTTGATTTTCCCATGATGTCAAGTAAAGAGGTACTGAGTTTGAAGGTAGGCCTTGAAATACATCCACAGGTACACCTCCAATTGACTCAAATGATGTCAATTAGCCTATCAGAAGCTTCTAAAGCCATGACATCATTTTCTGGAATTTTCAAAGGTGTTTAAAGGCACAGTCAACTTACTGTATGTAAACTTCTGACCCACTGGAATTGTGATACAGTGAACTATACTACAGTAGGCCTCTGCTATTGTAGGCTAAGCAATGACCAGTTTGCCTCTGTTACAGTAGGTTAAGATAACAATGACCAGTTTTCCTCAAAATTTGGTTGTAAAATACAACAACATTCTTTCATTGAACTACATACAGCTCACACAAAAACCGTCTCCCTGTTCGCTCTTCTTCTCCTGTAGGATCTCCTCCCCCTCATCACAACTGCTGTGTCTGTTCTCCTGTAGGATCTCCTCCCCCTCATCACAACTGGTGTGTCTATTCTCCTGTAGGTTCTCCTTCCCCTCATCATAACTGGTGTGTCTGTTCACCAATTGTTCAGGGGCGGCAGGTAGCCTAGTGGTTAGAGCTTTGGGCCAGTAACCGAAAGGTTGCAGAGATCGAATCCCTGAGCTGACAAGGTAAAAACAAGGCAGTTAACTGTTCCTAGGCCGTCATTGTTAATAAGAATCTGTTCTTAACTGACTTGCCAAGTGAAATCAAATTCAAATCTATTTTATGAATCCCTTTTTACATCAGCAGTTGTCACCCAGTACTTTACAGATACCCAGCATAAAACCCCAAAGAGCTTTACAGAAACCCAGCATGAAACCCCAAAGAGCTTTACAGATACCCAGCATGAAACCCCAAAAAGCAAGCAATGCAGTAGCAGAAGCACAGTGGCTAGGGAAAACTCAGCAGAAGACAGGAACCTAGGAAGACACCTAGAGAGGAACCAGGAGGAAGTCTTCATCCACTTTTGAATGAGAAGCATTGACTACAGATAACAAGCTGGGCAAGCTGGAGCAGAAACTGAAGTGGACCGTCTCACCTGTACAACCTCCACAAGGACTACAAATCCCATGTCTCACCTGTATGACCTCCGTCAGGACTACACATCTCATGTCTCACCTGTATGACCTCCGTCAGGCCAACACATCTCATGTCTCACCTGTATGACCTCCGTCAGGACAACACATCTCATGTCTCACCTGTATGACTTCCATCAGGATGACAAATCCGATATCTCACCTGTACGACCTCCACCAGGACTACAAATCCCATGTCTCACCTGTACGATCTCCAGCATCTCATCACGGCTGATGTACCCATTCCCATCCAGGTCATACATGCTGAAGGCCCACTTCAGTTTCTGCTCCAGCTTTCCCCGTGACGTGACACTCAGCGCGATGATGAACTCCCGGAAGTCGATGGTGCCGTCGTTGTTGGTGTCAAACGTTCGGAAGACGTGCTCGGCGAACTTGGAGGCATCTCCGTACGGGAAGAAGTTGGCGTAGATCTTCTTGAACTCCTCCACGTTCAGGTTGCCGCTGGGACAGTCCTTTAGGAATCCCTAGGGGGGGGAGGGGTGGAGGAAGAAACAAGATTAAATATACGGTATGTCATAGAATGACCTATTCTAGCCTGAGAGAGAGACGGAGGATGTTATATTTGGCACTAAACAGAGAGTACACAGCGGCAGAATACCTGACCATTGTGACTGAACAAAAATGTATTACAGCTTTGACTATGTACAGACTCAGTGAGCATAGCCTTGCTATTGAGAAAGTAGGCAGACATGGCTCTCAAAAGCACACTGCCTACAAAATGAGGTGGAAACTGATCTGCACTTCCTAACCTCCTGCCAAATGTTTGTCCATATTAGAGACATATATTTCACTTAGATTACACACACAATTTTGATAAACTCCCATATCTATTGGGTGAAATACCACAGTGTGCCATCACAGCAGAAAGATTCGTGACTAGTTTCCTCAAGAAAAGAGCAACCAGTGAAGAACAAACTCCATTGTAAATACAACCCATATTTATGTTTATTTATTTTCCCATTTGTACTTTAACTTTTTGCATATCATTACAACACTGTATATAGATATAATATAACATTTGAAATGTCTTTATTCTTTTGGAACTTTTATGAGTTTAATGTTTACCTTACATTTTTTATTGTTTATTTCACTTTTGTTTATTATCTATTTCACTTGCTTTGGCAATGTTAACACATGTTTCCCATGCCAATAAAGCCCCTTGAATTGAAATTGAAAAAATTGAAATCGGGGGATGACAATGTACTTGTTACTGGTAAGCAATATGTTGATAACTGATAATGTACCCAAAATAGTCATTAAAGGAAATGACATGCTATGTTAAACCTCTGGGTCCAAACCAATCACAGCTAATAGATCATGAGCTTTAGATCAAACCCAGTGATGTCACACAAAATACATTCATTACGGTCTTCTGGGAAAATGTATGTGACAATACGACAAAATATATATTACACCACCCCCAGGCGACACAGGGACACAGAGATTCACAAACCTATTTAAAAAAAAAATAATAACACACTCAACCATAACTATGTCAAAATATAATCCCGGGAATTATGTCATTTCATACTAAAGTTGTGTAGATCCACTGTCAACACCAGCAGCGAGTATTAACCCTAGGAGAGAGGTTTAATGGCTAACGCAGAGACTTTTATGTCCCAACATGAATCTATGACAACATTACAACGGTGTTAAAACACCACAGTGATGATCTACTGCAGCTGGACATAGCAGTCTCAGGCTGCACCCTATCCATATATAGTGTACTACTTTTGACCAATGCCAAAAGGGACCAGAACATACTGTATAGGGTGATATTTGGGATGCACACCCAGCCTGTTAATCTAGGAGGAGGGAAGAGGAAGGAGACGGACAGGGGACACACCCAGCCTGTTAATCTAGGAGGAGACAGACAGGGGACACACCCAGCCTGTTAATCCAGGAGGATGGAAGAGGAAGGAGACAGACAGGGGACACACCCAGCCTGTTAATCCAGGAGGAGACAGACAGGGGACACACCCAACCTGTTAATCCAGGAGGAGACAGACAGGGCACACACCCAACCTGTTAATCCAGGAGGAGACAGACAGGGGACACACCCAACCTGTTAATCCAGGAGGGGGGAAGAGGAAAGAGACAGATAGACGACACACCCAACCTGTTAATCCAGGAGACGGGAAGAGGAAGGAAACAGACAGGGGACACACCCAGCCTATTAATCCAGGAGGATGGAAGAGGAAGGAGACAGACAGGGGACACACCCAGCCTGTTAATCCAGCAGGAGACAGACAGGGGACACACCCAGCCTGTTAATCCAGGAGGAGACAGACAGGGGACACACCCAAACTGTTAATCCAGGAGGATGGAAGAGGAAGGAGACAGACAGGATACACAGCCAGCCAGATAATCCAGGAGGAGGGAAGAGGAAGGAGACAGACAGGAGACACACCCAGCCTGTTAATCCAGGAGGAGGAAAGAGGAAGGAGACAGATAGACGACACACCCAACCTGTTAATCTAGGAGGAGGGAAGAGGAAGGAGACAGACAGGAGACACACCCGGCCTGTTAATCCAGGCGGAGGGAAGAGGAAGGAGCCAGATAGATGACATCCCCAGCCTGTTAATCCAGGCGGAGGGAAGAGGAAGGAGACAGATAGACGACACACCCAGCCTGTTAATCCAGGAGGATGGAAGAGTAAGGAGATAGACAGGGGACACACATAGCCTGTTAATCCAGGAGGATGGAGGAGGAAGGAGACAGACAGGAGACACACCCAGCCTGTTAATCTAGGAGGAGACAGACAGGGGACACACCCAGCCTGTTAATCCAGGAGGATGGAAGAGTAAGGAGATAGACAGTGGACACACATAGCCTGTTAATCCAGGAGGATGGAGGAGGAAGGAGACAGACAGGAGACACACCCAGCCTGTTAATCTAGGAGGAGACAGACAGGGGACACACCCAGCCTGTTAATCGAGGAGAAAGGAAGAGGAAGGAGACAGACAGGGGACACACCCAGCCTGTTAATCCAGGAGGAGGCAGACAGGGGACACACCCAGCCTGTTAATCCAGGAGGATGGAAGAGGAATGAGACAGACAGGGGACACACACAGCCTGTTAATCCAGGAGGATGGAAGAGGAATGAGACAGACAGGGGACACACCCAGCCTGTTAATCCAGGAGGAGGGAAGAGGAAGGAGACAGATAGACGACATCCCCAGCCTGTTAATGCAGGAGGAGGGAAGAGGAAGGAGACAGACAGGGGACACACCCAGCCTGTTAATCCAGGAGGAGGGAAGAGGAAGGAGACAGATAGACGACATCCCCAGCCTATTAATCCAGGAGGAGGGAAGAGGAAGGAGACAGACAGGGGACAAACACCGGCCTGTTAATTCAGGAGGGGGGAAGAGGAAGGAGACAGACAGGGGACACACCCAGCCTGTTAATCTAGGAGGAGGGAAGAGGAAGGAGACAGACAGGGGACCCACCCAGCCTGTTAATCCAGGAGGAGACAGACAGGGGACACACCCAGCCTGTTAATCTAGGAGGAGGGAAGAGGAAGGAGACAGACAGGGGACCCACCCAGCCTGTTAATCCAGGAGGAGACAGACAGGGGACACACTCAGCCTGTTAATCCAGGAGGAGGGAAGAGGAAGGAGACAGACAGGGGACACACCCAGCCTGTTAATCTAGGAGGAGGGAAGAGGAAGGAGACAGACAGGGGACAGCACCATATGCTTGCTGTTATGTTGCTCAGTGCCCCATGATACTTCTTCCACCGTGAGAACATTTCTGGTCCAAATCTCAGCATGAGGTGACAGTTGACCGATGCACTGCCTCATCAACAGTGTGTGTGTGTGTGTGTGTGTATGTGTGTGTGTGCGTGCGTGCGTGTGTGCGTGTGTGTGTGTGTGTGTGTGTGTACAGTATACGTTTCCGCATGCATATACAGTACCAGTCAAAAGTTTGGACACACCAATTAATTTAAGGATTTTTCATAATTTTATACATTGTAGAATAATAGTGAAGACATCAACACTATGAAATAACACTTATGGAATCATGTAGTAACCCAAAAAAAGAGTTAAACAAAGATTCTTCAAAGAAGCCAACCTTTGCCAGCTACTGCATTTAACACTAGTGCTACCACCACCACTACTGTTTTTATAGATTTTTATTTAACCTTTATTTAACTAGGTAAATCAGTTAAGAACAAATTCTTATTTACAATGACGGTCTAGGAACAGTGGGTAACTGCCTTGTTCAGGGGCTACTACTGTTACTACTGTTACTGCTACTACTACTACTGTTATTAATACTGCTGTTACTACTACTGCTACTACTGTTACTACTACTACTACTACTGTTATTAATACTACTGTTACTGATACTAATACTACTGTTACTATTACTGTTACTACTACTGCTACTACTGTTACTACTACTACTACTACTACTACTGTTACTGCTACTACTACTACTACTACTACTACTACATTTACTAATGTTGTAGTTATTAATTGTCCCATCAACAATCATCCATATTAGCAGACATATTTAATTTCAAACTTCACATTTCTCTAGAAGGACCCTGTAGGTTATTTATGGTAATATCAGCTATAAGTGGCCGGTCAGGTCAGTTTATCGTCTCAGCTCTACTTTATCTGCCATACGAGGCTGAGGGAGGTTAAATATCACAGACACGATGTGATTTATAGACGCCAAGGGGTCTCTGAGGTTGGACGTCAATACTCTCTTTCCTGGTATTACAGTATAGAGGAGGCAGCGTAGCCTAGTGGTTAGAGCATTGGACTAGTAACCGAAAGATTGCAAGATCGAATGCCCCTGAACAAGGCACTAGGCCGTCATTCTAAAATAAGAATTTGTTCTTAACTGACTTGCTTAGTTAAATAAAGATAAAGTACATTTTAAAAAAGTACTGGGCTAGCCGCACTACCCTCTGTAGCCCGATGGCAAGGAGCCAGTCCCAGTGATGCGCTGGTCTATCCGCACCGCCCTCTGTAGCCCCATGGCAAGGAGCTCAGTCCCAGTGACGTGCTGGTCTATCCGTGGTATTGCTGTACCAAGCAGTGACGCAGCCAGCCGAGATGCTCTCAATGGTACAGCTGTAGAAGTTTGAGGATTTGAGGGCACATGCCAAACCAACACGCATTCTTCACAACCGTGAACAATTTTTAAATATTTAGTGATTTGGACACCGAGGAACTTGAAGCTCTCGATCCGCTCCACTGCAGCCCCGTCGATGTAGAGTGCTCATCCCTCCCCCCATTTCCTCTAGTCCACGATCATCTCCTTGGTCTTACAGACGATGAGGGAGAGATTGCTGTTCTGGCACCACACTGTCAGGTCACTGACCTCCTAAACTGTTGGTTGACTCATCGTCAACGGTTACCAGGCCTACCACTGTTGTATCTTCAGCAAACATGATGATGGAGTTGGAGTCGTGGGTGAACAGGAGGGGTAGCATAACCTCTGGTTCTGGAGACCATTTCTCAACGGAGCGAGTCACGGGTACTTCCTATTTGAGCTTCTGCTTGCAAACAGGAAGCAGGCGTACAGAGTCATGATCTGATTTGCCGAATGGCAGACGAGAGAGGGAAGGCCTCGTATGCATGCTTCATGGTAGAATGACAGTGGTCATGGATTGTATCACCCCCTAATGGCGAGGGAGACGTGTTATAGCCTCGTACAGTTTGATGAATGCCAGCTTGTTATTTGTCTTGTCCTGAGATGGAACGTATACAGCAGTCACAATAACAGCTGAAAAGTCCTTTCCTGAAAAGGCATTTGATCATCAGCTACTCCAAGGCGGGTGAACACACTTCTACCGCGCTCGAGTCAGCACACCAGTTGTTGTTGATGAAGAAGCAAAGCCCTCCCCCCCTCTACTTCCGACTCCACTATCCTGTCGGTATCTTATAGCCACGGGGGTGTATCTTATAGCCATGGGGGGGGGTATCTTATAGCCACGGGGGGGGGGGGTATCTTATAGCCATGGGGGGGGGGGGGGGGGGGGGGGAGTATCTTATAGCCACGGGGGGGGGTATCTTATAGCCACGGGGGGGTGTCTTATAGCCACGGGGGTATCTTATAGCCAAGGGGGGGGGGGTGTATCTTATAGCCACGGGGGGTATCTTCTAGCCACGGGGGGGGTATCTTCTAGCCACGGGGGGGTATCTTATAGCCACGGGGGGTATCTTATAGCCACGGGGGGGGGGGGGGGAGTATCTTATAGCCACGGGGGGTATCTTATAGCCACGGGGGGTGTCTTATAGCCACTGGGTGTCTTATCCGAGAGCCATGTTTCAGAAAAGCAGAGAATATTACAGTTTCGAGAGTCCCGCTGGATCAGAGATTATCCATTTTATTATCAAGTGGCTGTACATTAGCCAATAGAATGGAGAGAAGAGGTGGCCGGTTCTCCCTTCAGCTCAATCTCACCAGCTGTCCCTCTTTGGTAGCTCGAAAATTGGGTTGGGAATTCCAGAAAGCGTCCAGGGTGAACTTGAAGCCGGAATTGAGGTAAGTAGCTGCCCATCTGATGTTCAAACGTTCTTGTCGTTTGTATGAAATGATAGCAGATACATTTAGAGAAAAAAATAAACGGCAACAGAATCACAAAATAGCAAAGTTGGGTTGAAGTTTGCAAAACAACTGCCATCCGGGATAGCAACAAGTTATCTGTGTGTGTGTGTGTGTGTGTGTGTGTGTGTGTGTGTGTGTGTGTGTGTGTGTACTGTGTAGTGACCTTGTACCACTCCTGTAGTTCGTGGTCAGAGAACTCCGTGTTCTCTCTCAGGTCCTGAAGCATCTCTGGCCGTAGCTTGCTGTTCTGTTTCCCCATGGCAACGACGCAACACCGTGGCGACACACACTCGGTCTCAGTGGCAACAACACCTACCAGGCCCCTGGTTACAACCTGCCAATCACAGTGAAGAGAGAGTGTGAGTGAACAATCACAGAGGGTGAGTGGCCAATCACAGACTAGAGAGAAAAGGTCAGCGACCAATTAAATCAGGAAGCAATCTGAAACCAAATAATAAATGACAGAAGAGTCTACGGGCTGTAACCATGGCAACAGGGGTCTGCTGTCCAATCAAAAATCATCCCTACAGTGGCTTTCAGAAAGTACTTACACCTCTTGATGTTTTCCACATTTTGTTGTGCAACATCCTACATTTAAAATGGCTTTAAAAAGCTACGGCAAGACTTGAAAATGGCTGACTAGCAATGATCAACAATCACAGTGAGTGTACATTTGGTCCAATCCAGGTGTGTAAAGCTCTTACAGATTTACCCAGAAAGACTCACCGTTGTAATCGCTACCGATGTGGATTCAAACATGTTGTGACTCGTGGGGTGTGAATACTTACGTAAATGAGATATTTCTGTATTTCATTTTCAATCATTTCTGAAAAATGATGATTTCACTTTGTCAGTACGGGGTATAGTGTGTAGATGGGTGGGATTTAAATAATATATATTTAATCCATTTTGGATTCAGTCTGTAACACAACAAAATGTGGAATAAGTCAAGGGGTGTGAATACTTAGTGAAGAACCTGTTTATAGTCTTCGATCAAAAGTAAGTCAAATAAAACATCATACACTTTGAGCCCAGGATTACACCAATTGCAGGGTTTTACCCACAGTATTACAAACTGTGTAACGCATTTCAGTTCAGCAATGTTTTACCTCACATGCAACAGTTCTATTTCTGTTCTCTCCTATTTCACTTATAACCACTTCCTCACCCATTACAGGCATAAAACAATTCACAACCGTTCGATAATCCTGAAGGTCCCTTTAGCCTTTACTATGACGTCAATGGGACAGACTGGGTTCATATGCAACCAACTGAGAGTTTAATATGAGTCAGCAGAGAGGGGAGGAGCAGAGAGGGGAGGAGCAGAGAGGGGAGGAGCAGAGAGGAAAGGAGCAGAGAGGGGAGGAGCGGAGAGGGGAGGAGCGGAGAGGAGCAGAGAGGGGAGAAGAGGAGAGGAGCAGAGAGGGGAGGAGCAGAGAGGGGAGGAGCAGAGAGGAGAGGAGCAGAGAGGGGAGGAGCGGAGAGGGGAGGAGTGGAGAGGAGCAGAGAGGGGAGAAGAGGGGAGGAGCAGAGAGGAGATGAGCAGAGAGGGGAGGAACAGAGAGGAGAGGAGTGGAGAGGGGAGGAGCAGAGAGGGGAGGAGCAGAGAGGAGAGGAACAGAGAGGAGAGGAGCAGAGAGGCTACATTCAGTAGGGAGGCTATATACAGTAGAGAGGCTATATACAGTAGAGAGGCTACATACAGTAGAGAGGTTATATACAGTAGAGAGGTTATATACAGTAGAGAGGCTATATACAGTAGACAGGCTATATACAGTAGAGAGGCTATAAACAGTAGCGAGGCTATATACAGTAGAGAGGCTATATACAGTAGAGAGGCTATATACAGTAGAGAGGCTCTATACAGTAGAGAGGCTATATACAGTAGAGAGGCTATATACAGTAGAGAGGCTACATACAGTAGAGAGGCTACATACAGTAGAGAGGCTATATACAGTAGCGAGGCTACACACAGACCAGTTAGTCAGGCTGATTGAGGTAGTATGTACATGTAGATATGTTTAAAGTGACTATGTATTTGCGTAGTCAGGTGCAGGAGTGCAGGAAATCGTGAGCACACTTTATTTCGGCAGGAGAGAATATACAGACGGACACAGCTGCGTCCAAAAACCTCCAGCCAACAAAGTGTATAACGCGCAAAACAGTCACAACACATCAAATGGATACAAAACAGGCCTCGTGAATAAAAAAAACACGTGAAAAACGCACACAATCCGAGTGCGTTCAAAACGCGTAACACACAAACAATCTTCCACAAAGGCATGAGGGGGAACAGAAGAATAAATGCGTGTAGTGTGATTGGGGAATGAAAACCAGGTGTGCAGGGAACAAGACAAGACAAATGGATACATGAAAAATGGAGCTGGGATGGCTAGAAAGCCGGTAACGTCGACCGCTGAACGCCACCAGAACAAGGAGAGGAGCCGAATTCAGCGGAAGTCGTGACATGCATATATGATGAACAGAGAGTAGCAGTAGCGTAAAAGGGGGGTTGGTGGGTGGCGGGACACAATGCAGATAGCCCGGTTAACCAATGCGCGGGGGGCAACGGTTGGTCAGGCCAACTTAGTTAGTATGTACATAGTTAAAGTGACTATGCATATACAGTGGGGAGAACAAGTATTTGATACACTGCTGATTTTGCAGGTTTTCCTACTTACAAAGCATGTAGAGGTCTGTCATTTTTTTTTATCATAGGTACACTTCAACTGTGAGAGACGGAATCTAAAACAAAAATCCACCATAATTTGCAAATAAATTCATAAAAAATCCTACAATGTGATTTTCGGGATTTTTTTTCCCTCATTTTGTCTGTCATAGTTGAAGTGTACCTATGATGAAAATTACAGGCCTCTCTCATCTTTTTAAGTGGGAGAACTTGCACAATTGGTGGCTGACTAAATACCTTTTTTTTGCCCACTGTATATACATATATATATATATATATATATACTTATATATATATATATACATATATACATATACATACATATATACATATACACACACAGTTAAATCGGAAGTTTACATACACTTTAGCCAACTACATTTAAACTCAGTTTTTCACAATTCCTGACATTTATAATCCTAGTAAAAATTCCCTGTTTTAGGTCAGTTAGGATCACCACTTTATTTTAAATAATGTGAAATGGGCGCAGTGGTTAAGGGCGCTGTACTGCAGCGCTAGCTGTGCCATCAGAGTCCCTGGGTTCGCGCCCAGGCTCTGTCGTAACCGGCCGCGACCGGGAGGTCCGTGGGGCGACGCACAATTGGCCCAGCGTCGCCAGGGATAGGGAGGGCTTGGTCGGTAGGGGTGTCCTTGTCTCATCGCGCACCAGCGACTCCTGTGGCGGGCCGGGCGCAGTGCGCGCTAACCAAGGTTGCCAGGTGCACGGTGTTTCCTCCGACACATTGGTGCGGCTGGCTACCGGGTTGGATGCGCGCTGTGTTAAGCAGCAGTACGGCTGGCTGGGTTGTGTATCGGAGGACGCACGACTTTCAACCTTCGTCTCTCCCGAGCCCGTACGGGAGTTGTAGCGATGAGACAAGATAGTAGGTACTACAACAATTGGATACCACGAAATTGGGGAGAAAAAGGGGTAAAATAATAATAAAACATTTAAAAAAAGTGAAATGTCAGAATAATAGCAGAGAGAATGATTTATTTCAGCTTTTATTTCTTTCATCACATTCCCAGTGGGTCAGAAGTTTACATACCCTCAATTAGTATTTGGTAGCATTGCCTTTAAATTGTTTAACTTGGGTTAAACGTTTCAGGTAGCCTTCCACAATAAGTTGGGTGAATTTTGTCCCATTTCTCCTGACAGAGCTGGTGTAACTGAGTCAGGTTTGTAGGCCTCCTTTTTCAGTTCTGCCCACATATTTTCTATAGGTATGAGGTCAGGGATTTGTGATGGCCACTCCAATACCTTGACTTTGTTGTCCTTAAGTCATTTTGCAGAAACTTTGGAAGTATGTATCCCTCTTTTCCTTCCAAACATAACGATGGTCATTATGGCCAAACAGTTATTTTTTTGTTTTAATCAGACCAGAGGACATTTGTCCAAAAAGTACAATCTTTTCCCCCATGTGCAGTTGCAAACTGTAGTCTGACTTTTTTTATGGTGGTTTTGGAGCAGTGGCTTCTTCCTTGCTGAGCGTCCTTTCAGGTTATGTCGATATAGGACTCGTTTTACTGTGGATATAGATACCTTTGTACCTGTTTCCTCCAGCATCTTCACAAGGTCCTTTGCTGTTGTTCTGGGATTGATTTGCACTTTTCACACCAAAGTACATTCATCTCTAGGAGACAGAACACGTCTCCTTCCTGAGCGGTATGACGGCTGTGTGGTCCCATGGTGTTTATACTTGCGTACTATTGTTTGTACAGATGAAAGTGGTACCTTCAGGCATTTGGAAATTGCTCCCAAGAATGAACCAGACTTGTGGAGGTCTACAATTGTTTTTCTGGGGTCTTGGCTGATTTATTTTGATTTTCCCATGATGTCAAGCAAAGAGGCACTGAGTTTGAAGGTAGGCCTTGAATTACATCCACAGGTACACCTCCAATTGACTCAAATTATGTCAATTAGCCTATCAGAAGCTTCTAAAGCCATGACATCATTTTCTGGAATTTTCCAAGCTGCTTAAAGGCACAGTCAACTTAGTGTATGTAAACTTCTGACCCACTGGAATTGTGATACAGTGAATTATAAGTGAAATAATCTGTCCGTAAACAGTTGTTTGAAAAATGACTTGTCTTGCACAAAGTAGATGTCCTAACCGACTTGCCAAAACTATAGTTTGTTAACAAGAAATTTGTGGAGTGGTTGAAAAACAAGTTATAATGATTCCAACCTAATTGTATGTAAACTTCCAAATTCAGAGAGAGATAGGCCCTTTAAAGAGAGAGAGAGAGAGAGAGAGAGAGAGAGAGAGATAGAGAGGAACTTGAGAGAGAGGCCCTTGAGAGGTCCTTCAGAGAGAGAGGGGCCCTTCAGAGTGTTTGTGAGAGAGAGAGGCCCTTCAGAGAGAGAGAGAGAGAGAGAGAGAGAGAGAGAGAGAGAGAGGCCCTTGAGAGAAAGGCCCTTGAGAGATAAAGGCCCTTGAGAGAGAGAGTGAGAGGCCCTTCAGAGTGAGAGTCTCATCAGAGAGAGAGAGAGAGACCCTTCAGAGAGAGAGGCCCTTCAGAGAGAGAGAGAGACCGTTCAGATCCACAGGGGAATGTTTGGAGAACACACACACACACACACACACACACACGAACTGGAGAAAATCAGTACCTGCAGTAATTAATAACCCTGCCTACTTTGTGTCGGCAAGCAACCCCCAGCCACACTGTGTGTGTGTGTGTGTGTGTGTGTGTGTGTGTGTGTGTGTGTGTGTGTGTGTGTATATGAGTGCAAGTGTGTGTATCTTCAGGATTCAAAGCGGTGTGTGTGGGGAGGAATGGACTGTTGAATAATGATTTGATCATTCATTATATTCATCCCAGGTTTTTCATTTCCATAATCAAATCCAAAGTGATGGTCTGGCTTGGTGTGTTAAAATGAGATTGACATTTTCTTTCAGTTGATAAATCACAAATGCTTTCACCACCAAAGCATCGCAATGAGCATTACATAAGAACATAAATCAACCATCACAGAACCTGTCACGTTCGTTAGAATGAGGAGACCAAGGCGCAGCGTGGTAGGCGAACATCTTACTTTTGTGTTTGAAATAGCCTACTTTCAGCATTTATGATACTAATTAAGATAGATACCATCTGTAGCCTAGAGGTACTAACTGTGCATTAGCATTGCCATGTGTGCTCCCTCTCCGAGCCTCAGAACCATCATAGAACCAACTCTTAACCAAATCAATCAGATTTATTTCATGAATCCCATTTTTTTTTTTTACATCAGCAGTAGACAAAGTGCTTTTACAGAGACCCAGCCTAAAACCTCCTATAGCAAGCAATGCAAATAGGAACTAGACTCCAAGGTGTGGAACCAGGCTATCCAAAACGTGGGTTTAGTGAAAACTACTTGCCTGCATGTCATGTTGATACCAAAGGCTCTAATATCATTCTAAGAATCCTAAAAGAGATTTGTTATCATTCTAAGAATCCTAAAAGAGATGTATCATTCTAAGAATCCTAAAAGAGATTTATCATTCTAAGAATCCTAAAAGAGATTTGTTATCATTCTAAGAATCCTAAAAGAGATTTGTTATCATTCTAAGAATCCTAAAAGAGATTTGTTATCATTCTAAGAATCCTAAAATAGATTTGTTATCATTCTAAGAATCCTAAAAGAGATTTGTTATCATTCTAAGAATCCTAAAAGAGATTTGTTATCATGGAACACTTGGTGACATCTTGGAGGATATTTTGCCAAACTGAATATTTCTGGTTTGTGTTTGGAGCTGGAACTATGGATTTAGGACAGAGACCAGGGTTTAGGCCGGGTAGATCGAGAGATAGAGAGATAGAGAGATAATGCAGCGACATGTACAATTCAGTGGTGACCTAAATGCCAAAACCTGACACCCTCAGGACAAACACCTGCCTGCAGGTGACAGCATTCCCTCCCCCATGTGCCCCCCAAGGCACAACTTTGACAACATAACCAAAAAAATCAGATCACAATTCCTGCAGCTCTGTTGCATGCTGAGTATGTACATAGTCAATTGTAGGCTTCGAGGGGACTCCTATGGTAGGTACACCTATAGCTCATCTCTTGGCAGTAGTACTGTAGACTACTACTGTAGACTACTTTATCACTGACCTCAACCCAGAGTCTCTCAGAGCGTTCACAGTCAGCCCACTGACACCCCTATCAGATCACAGCAAAAGAAAATGAACAACAGTGACAAATGGTTTGATGAAGAATGGAAAAACCTAAGAAAGAAATTGAGAGACCTGTCCAACCAGAAACATAGAGACCCAGAAAACCTGAGTCTACGCCTGCACTGTGGTGAATCACTAAAACAATACAGAAATACACTACGGAAAAAGAAGGAACAGCACGTCAGAAATCAGCTCAATGTAATTGAAGAATCCATAGAATCTACCCACTTCTGAGAAAATTGGAAAACACTAAATAAACAACAACATGAAGAATTACCTATCCAAAACGGAGATGTGTGGATTTGTCGGCATCATTTTCAATAAAGAGAGAATGCACGCTTACCACGCTGCACCTTGGTCCTTCAGCCGTGACACATCGAATGAATTAAAGACTTCAATTACAAAACCCTCCAACCCAAAAAGGCCCGTGGTGTTAATGGTATCCTCAAGGAAAAGATAAAATATACAGACCACAAATTGCAATTGGCTGTACTAAAACTCTTTAACATCATCCTTAGCTCTGGCATCTTCCCAAATATTTGGAACCAAGGACTGATCACCCAAATCCACAAAAGTGGAGACAAATTTGACCCCAATAACTACCGTGGGATATGCGTCAACAGTAACCTTGGGAAAATCCTCTGCGTTATCATTAACAGCAGACTTTCCTCAATGAAATGTACTAAGCAAATGCCAAATTGGCTTTTTGCCAAATTTCCGTAAAACAGACCACGTATTCACCCTGCACAGCTTAATTGACAAACAAGTAAACCAAAAAAAAAGGAAAAGTCTTCTCATGTATGTTGATTTTCAAAAACTTTTTGATTAACTCCCATATCTACTGGGTGAAACACCACGGTGTGCCATCACAGCAGCAAGATGTGTGACCTGTTGCCATGAGAAAAGGGCAACCAGTGAAGAACTAACACCATTGTAAATACAACCCATATTTATGTTGATTTCTCTTCCCTTTTGTACACTAACTATTTGCACATAATATGACATTTGAAATGTCTTTATTCTTTTTTTTAACTTTCATGAATGTAATGTTTTCTGTGTTTAATTTGTATTGTTTATTTAACTTTTGTTTATTATCTAGTTTACTTGCTTTGGCAATGTTAACATATGTTTACCATGCCAATAAAGCCCATAAATTGAACTGATTTGAATTGAGAGAGAGAGAGAATTAAGAGAGAGAGAGAGAATTGAGAGAGAGAGAATTAAGAGAGAGAGAGAGAATTGAGAGAGAGAATTGAGAGAGAGAGAGAATTGAGAGAGAGAATTAAGAGAGAGAGAATTGAGAGAGAGAGAATTGAGAGAGAGAGAGAATTAAGAGAGAGAGAGAATTGAGAGAGAGAGAGAGAGAATTGAGAGAGAGAGAGAATTAAGAGAGAGAGAGAAAATTGAGAGAGAGCGAATTAAGAGAGAGAGAGAGAGAATTGAGAGAGAGAGAATTGAGAGAGAGAGAGAGAATTGAGAGAGAGAGAATTAAGAGAGAGAGAGAGAGAATTGAGAGAGAGAGAATTGAGAGAGAGAGAGAAAATTGAGAGACCAACGCTGAATCAAATCCACTGTCAATCAGCTCTTTCCCTTACAGCATTATAGTGTATCATGAAAACTATAAGACTCCCTGCTGCATCACTAGAGAGAGAAAGGATAGAAGAGATGATAGAGAGGCATAGAAGGACAGGCTGGTTGTGTTATCAAAAGGAACGATTTCATCCCACGTTATTTTGTCATTAGGCTAGAGAGGGGGATAGGATGGAGACGGAGAGAAGGGGGACAGGATGGAGACAGAGAGACGGGGGACAGGAGAGGAGGGAGAGAGATATAGAGACGGGGGATAGGATGGAGACAGAGAGACGGGGGACAGGATGGAGACAGAGAGACGGGGGATAGGATGGAGACAGAGAGACAGTGGACAGGATGGAGACAGAGAGACGGTGGACATGATGGAGACAGAGAGACGGGGGGATAGGATGGAGACGGGGGATAGGATGGAGACAGAGACGGGGGACAGGAGAGAGAGACATATAGAGACGGGGGATAGGATGGAGACAGAGAGACGGGGGACAGGATGGAGACAGAGAGACGGGGGACAGGATGGAGACAGAGAGACGGTGGACCGGATGGAGACAGAGAGACGGGGGGATAGGATGGAGACGGGGGGTAGGATGGAGACAGAGAGACGGGGGATAGGATGGGGACAGAGAGACGGGGGACAGGATGGAGACAGAGAGACAGGGGACAGGATGGAGACAGAGAGACGGGGGACAGGATGGAGACAGAGAGACGGTGGACAGGATGGAGACAGAGAGACGGTGGACAGGATGGAGACAGAGAGACGGGGGACAGGATGGAGACAGAGAGACGGGGGACATGATGTAGACAGAGAGACAGGGGACAGGATGGAGACAGAGAGACGGGGGACAGGATGGAGACAGAGAGACGGGGGGATAGGATGGAGACGGGGGATAGGATGGAGACAGAGAGACGGGGGATAGGATGGGGACAGAGAGACGGGGGACAGGATGGAGACAGAGAGACGGTGGGATAGGATGGAGACAGAGAGACGGTGGACAGGATGGAGACAGAGAGACGGTGGGCAGGATGGAGACAGAGAGACGGTGGACAGGATGGAGACAGAGAGACGGGGGATAGGATGGAGACGGGGGATAGGATCGAGACAGAGACGGGGGATAGGATGGAGACAGAGAGACGGGGGACAGGAGAGGAGAGAGAGAGATATAGAGACGGGGGATAGGATGGAGACAGAGAGACGGGGGACAGGATGGAGACAGAGAGACGGTGGACAGGATGGAGACAGAGAGACGGGGGGATAGGATGGATACAGAGAGTCAGGGGATAGGATGGGGACAGAGAGACGGGGGACAGGATGGAGACAGAGAGACGGGGGACAGGATGGAGACAGAGAGACGGGGGACAGGATGGAGACAGAGAGACGGGGGATAGGATGGAGACAGAGAGACGGAGGACAGGAGGGAGACAGAGAGACGGAGGACAGGAGGGAGACAGAGAGACGGGGGACAGGAGAGAGATATAGAGACGGGGGATAGGAGGGAGACAGAGAGACGGGGACAGGATGGAGACAGAGAGACGGGGGAAACAGAGAGATGGGGGGTAGGAGGGAGACAGAGAGACGGGGGAGACAGAGAGACGGGGATAGGATGGTTCCAGAAGGCATTTAGTGACGTAGTGACGTAGTGACGTAGTGATGTAGTGATGTAGTGACGTGTGAGGTGTGACATGTGATGTAGTGACGTAGTGACGTAGTGAAGTAGTGACGTAGTGAAGTAGTGACGTGTGACGTGTGACGTAGTGATGTAGTGACGTAGTGAAGTAGTGATGTAGTGACGTAGTGATGTAGTGACGTGTGACGTAGTGACGTAGTGATGTAGTGACGTAGTGACGTGTGACGTGGTGACGTAGTGATGTAGTGACGTGTGACATGTGACGTAGTGACGTGTGCCGTAGTGACGTGTGACGTAGTGATGTAGTGATGTAGTGATGTAGTGACGTGTGACGTAGTGATGTAGTGACGTATGACATGTGACGTAGTGACGTAGTGATGTAGTGACGTGTGACGTAGTGATGTAGTGACGTAGTGATGTAGTGACGTGTGACGTAGTGATGTAGTGACGTGTGACGTAGTGACACAGTGACGTAGTGACGTAGTGATGTAGTGACGTAGTGATGTAGTGACGTAGTGACGTAGTGAAGTGGTGACGTAGTGACGTGTGACGTAGTGACGTGTGACGTAGTGACGTAGGGATGTAGTGACGTAGTGACGTAGTGATGAAGTGACGTAGTGACGTGTGACGTAGTGATGAAGTGATGTATAGACGTAGTCATGTATTGACGTGTGACGTAGTGACGTAGTGATGTATTGACGTGTGACGTACGCCTAGTTTCCTGAAATGGGTCACATGATGAACAGCTGTTCTTCCTCTGTTGCTATACAAGCCTGTACAGTATGGACACATGTTCATCATAGGCTTGCACACACACACACACACACACACACACACACACACACACACACACACACACACACACACACACACACACACACAGTCTTCTACAGCTAACCTTGTGGGGACACATAATTCAGTCCATTTCAAAATCCTATTTTCCTAAACCTAACTCTAGCTCCTAACCCTAAACCTAACTCTAGCTCCTAACCCTAAACCTAACTCTAGCTCCTAACTCTAAACCTAACTCTAGCTCCTAACCCTAAACATAACCCTAGCTCCTAACCCTAAACCTAACCCTAGCTCCTGACCCTAAACCTAACTCTAGCTCCTGACCCTAAACCTAACTCTAGCTCCTAACCCTAAACCTAACTCTAGCTCCTGACCCTAAACCTAACTCTAGCTCCTGACCCTAAACCTAACTCTAGCTCCTAACCCTAAACCTAACTCTAGCTCCTGACCCTAAACCTAACTCTAGCTCCTAACCCTAAACCTAACTCTAGCTCCTGACCCTAAACCTAACTCTAGCTCCTAACCCTAAACCTAACTCTAGCTCCTGACCCTAAACCTAACTCTAGCTCCTAACCCTAAACCTAACTCTAGCTCCTGACCCTAAACCTAACTCTAGCTCCTAACCCTAAACCTAACTCTAGCTCCTGACCCTAAACCTAACTCTAGCTCCTAACCCTAAACCTAACTCTAGCTCCTAACCCTAAACATAACTCTAGCTCCTGACCCTAAACCTAACCCTAGCTCCTGACCCTAAACCTAACTCTAGCTCCTAACCCTAAACCTAACTCTAGCTCCTGACCCTAAACCTAACTCTAGCTCCTAACCCTAAACCTAACTCTAGCTCCTAACCCTAAACGTAACTCTAGCTCCTGACCCTAAACCTAACCCTAGCTCCTGACCCTAAACCTAACTCTAGCTCCTAACCCTAAACCTAACTCTAGCTCCTGACCCTAAACCTAACTCTAGCTCCTGACCATAAACCTAACTCTAGCTCCTGACCCTAAACCTAACTCTAGCTCCTGACCCTAAACCTAACTCTAGCTCCTAACCCTAAACCTAACTCTAGCTCCTAACCCTAAACCTAACTCTAGCTCCTAACCCTAAACCTAACTCTAGCTCCTAACCCTAAACCTAACTCTAGCTCCTGACCCTAAACCTAACCTAAACCTAACTCTAGCTCCTGACCCTAAACCTAACTCTAGCTCCTAACCCTAAACCTAACTCTAGCTCCTGACCCTAAACCTAACTCTAGCTCCTGACCCTAAACCTAACTCTAGCTCCTGACCCTAAACCTAACTCTAGCTCCTGACCCTAAACCTAACTCTAGCTCCTGACCCTAAACCTAACTCTAGCTCCTAATCCTAAACCTAACTCTAGCTCCTAACCCTAAACCTACCTCTAGCTCCTAAACCTAAACCTAATTCTAGCTCCTAACCCTAAACCTAACTCTAGCTCCTAACCCTTAAAGTAATTCTAACCTTAACACTAATTCTAACCTTAACACTAATTATAACCTTAACCCTAAACCCCTTGGAAATAGCATTGGACCTCATGGGGACTAACTACATGTCTCCAGTTGGTCAAATTTAGACCGGACAAATTTCAGTTGCTCTGTGTGTGTGTGTGTATCTGTGTGTGTCTGTGTATCTGTGTGTGTGTGGGTCTGTGTATCTGTGTGTGTGCTCTGTGTGTGTGTGTGCTCTGTGTGTGTGTGTGCTCTGTGTGTGTATCTGTGTTTGTTTGCTATGTGTGTGTGTGTGTGTGTGTGTGTATCTGTGTGTGTGCTCTGTGTGTGTGCTCTGTGTGTGTGTATCTGTGTGTGTGCTCTGTGTGTGTATCTGTGTGTGTGCTCTGTGTGTGTGTATCTGTGTGTGTGCTCTGTGTGTGTGTATCTGTGTGTGTGTATCTGTGTGTGTGCTCTGTGTGTGTGTGCTCTCTGTGTGTGTATCTGTGTGTTTATCTGTGTGTGTATCTGTATCTGTGTGTGTATCTGTATCTGTGTGTGTATCTGTGTGTGTGTATGTATCTGAGTGTGTGGTCCCTATTGGACACATCTATTCTGGCTGAGCCTTGTGGGACTCATTCTTATGTAGAACACCTCCATTTAATCTACCCCCCCTCTCTCTCTCTCTCTGCCTCTCTCTCTCTCTCCGCCCCCCCCTCTCTCTCTCTGTCCCCCCCTCTCTCTCTCTCCGCCCCCCCCTCTCTCTCTCAGTCCCCCCCTCTCTCTCTGCCCCCCCCTCTCTCTCTCTCTCTCTCTCTGCCCCCCCCTCTCTCTCTCTCTCTCTCTGCCCCCCCCTCTTTCTCTCTCTCTCTCTCTCTCTCTCTCTCTGCCGCCCTCTCTCTCTCTCTCTCTCTCTGCCGCCCTCTCTCTCTCTCTCTCTCTCTCTCTGCCGCCCTCTCTCTCTCTCTCTCTCTCTCTCTCTCTCTCTCTCTCTAACTACACACGAAACGAGACCCGTAAAAACAATACACGGGACCCGTAAAAACAATACACGGGACCCATAATAACAATACACGGGACCCGTAATGACACGACCACGGGAACGACCTCAGGGACGACCACGGGAACGACCTCGGGGACTACCTTGGGGACGACCACGGGGACGACCACGGGAACGACCTCAGGGACGACCACAGGAACGACCACGGGAACGACGTCAGGGACGACCACGGGAACGACCTCAGGGACGACCACGGGAACGAAGTCAGGGACGACCACGGGAACGACCTCAGGGACGACCACGGGAACGACCTCAGGGACGACCACGGGAACGACCTCAGGGACGACCACGGGAACGACCTCAGGGACGACCACGGGGACGACCTCAGGGACGACCACGGGAACGACCACGGGAACAACGTCAGGGACGACCACGGGAACGACCTCAGGGACGACCACGGGAACGACGTCAGGGACGACCACGAGGACGACGTCAGGGACGACCACGGGGACGACCTCGGGGACGACCACGGGGACGACCACGGGGACGACCACGGGGACGAAGTCAGGGACGTCCACGGGAACGACCTCAGGGACGACCACGGGAACGACCTCAGGGACGACCACGGGAACGAAGTCAGGGACGACCACGGGAACGACCTCAGGGACGACCACGGGAACGACCTTAGGGACGACCACGGGAACGACCACGACGTCAGGGACGACCACGGGAACGACCTCAGGGACGACCACGGGAACGACGTCAGGGACGACCACGGGAACGACCTCGGGGACGACCACGGGGACATACCCCTCCCGTGTTTGGACACCAAAGTTTAGACAATGTTTTGGGAAAACATTTATTTTCTTATATTTCTGGTTTGAGTCCATAAAGGGGTATAATCTGTGGCTCTGTGTGTGTCCTCAGTGGGTATTGGGGGGCGGGGTTGTCAGGATGGCTATTGGGGTGGCTGACAGGGGGGCGGTGTTCAGAGGGGGTGCAATCCCCTGGGCTTGGGGTTCTTCATTTGTCTGTCCTGCTGTGATGTCGAGGCCAGGGTCAGGGTCTGGGGTGGGCTGTTCTGGTGTGATGTCGAGACCATGGTCAGGGTCTGGGGTGGGCTGTTCTGCTGTGATGTCGAGACCATGGTCAGGGTCTGGGGTGGGCTGTTCTGCTGTGATGTCGAGGCCATGGTCAGGGTCTGGGGTGGGCTGTTCTGCTGTGATGTCGAGGCCATGGTCAGGGTCTGGGGTGGGCTGTTCTGCTGTGAGGTCGAGGCCATGGTCAGGGTCTGGGGTGGGCTGTTCTGCTGTGATGTTGAGGCCATGGTCAGGGTCTGGGGTGGGCTGTTCTGCTGTGATGTCGAGACCATGGTCAGGGTCTGGGGTGGGCTGTTCTGGTGTGATGTCGAGACCATGGTCAGGGTCTGGGGTGGGCTGTTCTGCTGTGATGTCGAGACCATGGTCAGGGTCTGGGGTGGGCTGTTCTGGTGTGATGTCGAGACCATGGTCAGGGTCTGGGGTGGGCTGTTCTGCTGTGATGTCGAGACCATGGTCAGGGTCTGGGGTGGGCTGTTCTGCTGTGATGTCGAGACCATGGTCAGGGTCTGGGGTGGGCTGTTCTGCTGTGATGTCGAGGCCATGGTCAGCGTCTGGGGTGGGCTGTTCTGCTGTGATGTTGAGGCCATGGTTAGGGTCTGAGGTGGGCTGTTCTGCTGTGATGTCGAGGCCATGGTTAGGGTCTGAGGTGGGCTGTTCTGCTGTGATCTCAAGGCCATGGTCAGGGTCTGGGGTGGGCTGTTCTGCTGTGATGTTGAGGCCATGGTTAGGGTCTGGGGTGGGCTGTTCTGCTGTGATGTCGAGGCCATGGTTAGGGTCTGGGGTGGGCTGTTCTGCTGTGATGTTGAGGCCATGGTTAGGGTCTGAGGTGGGCTGTTCTGCTGTGATCTCGAGGCCATGGTCAGGGTCTGAGGTGGGCTGGTCTGCTGGCTTCTCTGCGGGTGTGGCCAGCTCTCTAATGGGTTGTTGTCTGTCACACGCCATCCCCGTCACCCTCACCTCCAGCAGTCTGATCCTCTCCTCTAGTGCTCTGTTGTTCTCCTGCTCTTTCTCCTGTAGATGTTGTCTCAGCACAGTTCAGAGTGCAGACATGTCTCTCTTCCCCTCCAGCTCTCCGGGTCTGCTTGAGGGAGTATTGATGTGCTGGATTGTTGTCTGGGTCTGTGCTGACTGGAGTGTGTTCCCCTGCTGTTCCAGCTCCACCTGCATTACCTCTATCTGGGTGAATGTATCCTTCATTTCAATAAGGGAATAGTGCTCTTGGCTGGGAAGTTTGGGGTTGCTCGTCTGTGGGGGTAATTTAATGAAGAGGTCTGTTCTGACACGCTTGGGGTGGGGTTATCTTTCTCAACAGAGAACTTCTCCTGCTGGGCTAATTCTTTGATTATGTGAAAGTCCAGCTGAAACGTTTTGGAGTTACCCTGTACCATTACTGTTCCAGATTTATATTAGCTGACTCAGAGTCCTGGTTGTCTAGTATCCTCAGTTTCCACCCATCGTTAGCACTGTGCCATGCCAGGGGATGGTCTGAGTGGAAGAGGAAGTTGCTTATGTTTCGATTTCTATAATATAATCAGCCAAAAAAAAGTGTCTCTTGATTTTCCATAACAAGATTATTTTTGTTCTCTTTTCGTTCTTTTAAAATGTTTTACATTCAAAGGGTAGTGTGTTGTAATGACCTCTGAACAATGGGAGGGGGCTTCAAAGATCTCTGCATTTAGTTTAGCGGAGGCTGTGAAACTCTCTTGCCACTGTTGGGCTCAAGGGCTTTGACACCTCTCGCTTCACACCTCATTGCTAATTTAAGTAGCAGTCAGATCTGCTCTGTCCTAGCAAGCTTGGTAGTGTTTCCTGTATAACTTGGAAACATGAATCTTTGGTAGTAGGAAATCCTCGCAGGTCATTTTGAGTTTTGATTTGGCGTGAAGGTTATGTTGTGGAGGGTGGTATCCTGTATCTGTCCTTGCCGAAAAATACAAGTTTATCTAGCTCTTTATCTAAATCTATCTAAAATCTGTCTCTCTCTCTCACTCTCTCTCTCCATACCAGTCTTTACAATAAACACAATGGGGGCATACACTGGTGCACGCGCATATATATATATATATATATATATATATATATATATATATATATATATATATATATATATATACATACACACACACAAACACACACACACACACACACACACACACACACACACACACACACACACACACACACACACACACACACCAGGGTCACAGTGGAAAAGACCTGCATTTAGGAGCTCAGAGCTTCCTTCAGGAACAGACCTGTGTGGGGGCTCAGAGCTTCCTTCAGGAACAGACCTGTGTGGGGGCTCAGAGCTTCCTTCAGGAACAGACCTGTGTGGGGGCTCAGAGCTTCCTTCAGGATCAGACCTGTGTGGGGGCTCAGAGCTTCCTTCAGGATCAGACCTGCATTTGGGAGGTCAGAGCTTCCTTCAGGAACAGACCTGTGTGGGGGCTCAGAGCTTCCTTCAGGATCAGACCTGCATTTGGGAGGTCAGAGCTTCCTTCAGGAACAGACCTGTGTGGGGGCTCAGAGCTTCCTTCAGGATCAGACCTGCATTTGGGAGGTCAGAGCTTCCTTCAGGAACAGACCTGCATTTGGGAGGTCAGAGCTTCCTTCAGGAACAGACCTGCATTTGGGAGGTCAGAGCTTCCTTCAGGAACAGACCTGCATTTGGGAGGTCAGAGCTTCCTTCAGGAACAGACCTGTGTGGGGGCTCAGAGCAGAGTCCTGGTTTCAGGAACAGACTTGTGTGGAGGCTCAGAGCAGAGTCCTGGTTTTAGGAGCTCAGTCATTATGGGAACTATTTCCATCTGGGTCAAATAGGCAGGGAATACTGCTGGTCTCCAATCCAATCTGACCGTGATTGTTAACTGCCAACCGTGTTTCAATCAAGAACACCTCTCTAAAAAGTCTATACAATTCACCCACAATCTTTTACTGGACTTATGAGGACTCCTGACCAATGTTCCCTCTAATGGTCTTTCGGCTTTGAGCAAAATTTCAGGTCTGCTGAGTGCAAAATTTGTGAAAATTCTGTGCAACTTCCAGCGTGCGTTTACTGTGAATACAGAGGCACTTTAAGCATTATCACATCACGGCAAGTCCTGTACGGACTCGTGAGAGGCGAAGGTCGGTGAAGGTTTAACAGTGATCAAATAGGCTACTGTGGCTATTTGATCATAATGTAGACCTAACAAGAGTGGCCTACCATCAAAAACTATGGAGAAATTGTGTCCCATAACATATAAATAGCTGTTCTATCATTCAGCAGCCAATGTGTGGTATTCAATGTAGAATTTTGAGAGAAAAAACATACAGGGCTTGACATTAACCTGTTTATCAACTTCTCCTTCAGACAAGGAGGTGACTGAAAAATGTTGTTGTGTTGTTTGACTCAAGAAACCACTTTACAAAATAAAATATATGATTATTCCCATATCATTATTACAGAGAATCAGACAAATTATGCTACCCCTCTGCCTATTACTACTTAGCTTATTCAAGCCTGTCTCAAAATACAACACTGCCCCTTTAAGACAAAAAAAAAGCTATTTTTTTTTATATCACTGAAAGATGTCTAGAAATGTACATCTTTTGTTTTCTTGTAGGAAGCAATCACTCCCTTATTGTTGACTACACATGATCTATAAGTGGTCTAATAACTCACTGCTACATGCAGCTCTCGCTTTGATCTCAAAACAAGGACATCTACTCACGACCGCTCATGCTGTAAACACAGTCCAGTTCAAAGTAAATGGCACAGATTCATATACTGCAATGGTCTATTTGCATATAGGCCTACTGCAGCTCTGATTGGTTATGCCGCACCGGTCTGTGTAGAGTAGTGCGTGTCAACGCAATAGAATCCTGCTCTGATGCATTCTGCCTACAACAAAATATTGCGTTGATTAGATCACAATTGCCACAGTAAAGGGGAACGTCGATAGTGTTAACAGGTAAAACTCTAGAACAGTGGTGACCAACCTTTTCTGAGTCAAGATCATCAAGACTTTGAATGAAAATGCAAGCCGGGATCTACCGGATCAGACTTTTTTTTTATTAACATGACTTAAAAAACGTAAGCCTATGCAACATTAACCAATTAGAAACAGTTCTGTAGCAATGAGGTTTGTGCAGTAAACTATAGACCCAATACATTTTCACCGCATATTGGCTTTGCTTGAATTGCTCTGGCAATGTATTGTTGTTCGGGCCATTTAAAACCCCTCCAAAAAATATATATATATTTCAACATTTGAGGTCGCCTATATGATCACACCAGTAATAGATCCATTGTTTTACTACTTGTGAAGTACAGCTGAGTAGCACATTTAAATAATTTGCTCTTTTTATTTTTATATTTACTGGGCTGATTGTGCCTGCAATCTGATGGTCAGTCTCAGTGCAGGGAGAGAGCCGCAGACTGAGAGTCCCCCTCTCAATATCCCTCCACTCTCCCTTTCCTCCACTGACACTGACCGAAAATGGACTCCGTCTTCAAGCTGATGGCGAAACTGGAGTCGCATTATTTCTACCTCATGCAGAATATCATGTTGCTACTCCGATGACAAGACAACGTGAAATATTCCTCGATATTAAAGAAAAAAGACCCAAGACGCTAATAATAACAACACCACCTATAGATACACTTTCCTACTCATTCATTACTGCTGCAGTGCTTGTTGTAGCGCTGAGTGGAAGTAGGAAGTGTTGAATACAAAGTGCAGACTAAGAACTTAAACATGAAGTCGGCCATAGAAACAGCAGCTCTTTGCTGTGTCCGTTGACAGTCTCTCTCTCTCTAGTCATGGTTTTAAACGTTTTAAAATCTCACAGTATCAACTATGCTGTAGCTTTCTTTTATGCCTGCTAGGTTACTGCAGACACGGTCATCTGAGCCATCTGATTGGCCAGCGGTAGGCCTATAGTACACTTGATTTTCTCTTTGAGCCCGCAGAGAAAGCAGTGTTTCTATCTTCAGACACAGGAAATGGTTCAAAATGGGAACAGTTGGCTTACTCAGCGTGCAGGACAGATGATTCGGGTGCACCTACCACCAACAGCCCGAGATCACTAAATAAAATAGGAACACGAGGCTTTATCGTTGTTTTTTTTGTGTTTTTTTTTACAGAAATGTTTGCCAATCGACTACGAATGCCTTGGAGCTGGACCGGTGGATCGCAATCGACCGGTTGGTGATCAACTGCTCTAGAAAGTTGAGTGAAGTTCAATCTGGTGTTTTTGTCTGTGTTTCGATGCAGCCATCAGTCTCAGAGGGAACATTTGAGTCATTCACCTTAAACACAAACAGATATGGAACACAATGTTTATCCTTTATTTAACCAGGCAAGTCAGTTAAGAACACATTCTTATTTACAAATGACGGCCTGCAACTGCCTTGTTCAGGGGGCAGAACGACTGATTTATATTGTCAGCTGAGGGATTCGATCCCGCAAGCTTTTGGTTACTTGCCCAAATGCGCGCTATCCACTAGGCTACCTACCGACCCAAATAGGGGACATGTGGTGGACTTGTTGAGAATATTTTAGTATCACATAGTAAAATCACCATACTGAGACCTGAGGTATTGACGACCCCGACCAACAAATGCCTTGCTTTCTTATGGACTCACACTAATGAATTAATGTTTACATTGTAATCACGTAGAGAAAAGACACCAGACCAAGACCAGTGCTTAACGGACCCTACGTATCTGAACCGATCTACCTGATAGAATGATGCGTACCACTCACTCTCTCTCTCTGTCTCTATATCAATGGGTTCAGACACACACAAATACACGTTCTCCCTTTTCGTATGCCTCTTCACTCAGTTACAACCAGAGCTTCTATTTCCAAGCAGAACACATTCCCCTAAGAAATCTTTTTTTTTTTTTCAGGAGCCCCATCAAAAGCACAGCTATCTATAAAACGCTAATGCTCATCTAACTCTCTCTCCTTCAAAGAAGTCTCTCCCGTTCAGAGCTGGCAAAGAGAATTCACATGATAGAGAAAATGTGTTTTTCTCCTTTTTTCTAACTCAGCTGTGTCTGGGTCCCAAATGACACTATATTGACTAGTGCACTACTTTCGATAAGAGCCCTGGGCCCTGGTCAACAGTACTGCACTATACAGTATACACTGTAAAAATAAATAGATAGATAGATCAATTTTGAGTCTCATAACAGAGGGTCTGCTTTGTCATTATGGGGTATTGAGAGTAGATTGATGAGTATTTTTTTAGTTTTTTAATCCATTTCAGAATAAGGATGTAACGTAACAAAATGTGGAAAAAAGGGTGTGACAACTTTCCCAATGGACAGTAAGTTTTACGGTAAGTATTACGGTAAGTAGTTTGTTGGGCCACGGGGTGTACATTTATATTCAATGATGAGATTATCCTACCGTCAGCATTCTTAATGACAGAGGCACATTCAGAATCACGAAATGCTTGCAGTTCTGTCTCCAGTTAGCGCTGGTGGACTGAACCTCCAGGGAGGTTATAGCTGGTGGACTGAGTCTCCAGGGAGGTTATAGCTGGTGGACTGAGCCTCCAGGGAGGTTATAGCTGGTGGACTGAGCCTCCAGGGAGGTTATAGCTGGTGGACTGAGCCTCTAGGGAGGTTATAGCTGGTGGACTGAGCCTCCAGGGAGGTTATAGCTAGCTGGTGGACTGAGCCTCCAGGGAGGTTATAGCTGGTGGACTGAGCCTCCAGGGAGGTTATAGCTGGTGGACTGAGCCTCCAGGGAGGTTATAGCTGGTGGACTGAGCCTCCAGGGAGGTTATAGCTGGTGGACTGAGCCTCCAGGGAGGTTATAGCTGGTGGACTGAGCCTCCAGGGAGGTTATAGCTGGTGGACTGAGCCTCCAGGGAGGTTATAGCTGGTGGACTGAGCCTCCAGGGAGGTTATAGCTGGAGGACTGAGCCTCCAGGGAGGTTATAGCTGGTGGACTGAGCCTCCAGGGAGGTTATAGCTGGAGGACTGAGCCTCCAGGGAGGTTATAGCTGGTGGACTGAGCCTCCAGGGAGGTTATAGCTGGTGGACAGGGAGGTTATAGCTGGTGGACTGAGCCTCCAGGGAGGTTATAGCTGGTGGAATGGGAGGTTATAGCTGGTGGACTGAGCCTCCAGGGAGGTTATAGCTGGAGGACTGAGCCTCCAGGGAGGTTATAGCTGGAGGACTGAGCCTCCAGGGAGGTTATAGCTGGAGGACAGGGAGGTTATAGCTGGTGGACTGAGCCTCCAGGGAGGTTATAGCTGGTGGAATGGGAGATTATAGCTGGTGGAATGGGAGGTTACCACTCAATAATGCCTATCAAAGTGGTTTAAAATGGCAAATGATTAAATACATTCAATAATGTTAAACATTACGTTTTTATTTAAAAACACTAATATGATGACTTTACAACAAAATTGTGTAACAACTCATATGTGATCATATTATTATTTTATAGCTATTATTAATTCCCTGCACTTACTTTATTTGTGTTGCCTTCATTCCTCAACACTTCATTGTTTAGGGAACAGGGTGCCAGGGTAGGGAACAAGGAGCCAGGGTAGGGAACAAAGAGCCAGGGTAGGGAACAAGGAGCCAGGGTAGGACAACAAGGAGCCAGGGTAGGGAACAAGGAGCCAGGGTAGGGAACAAGGAGCCAGGGTAGGGAACAAAGAGCCAGGGTAGGGAACAAGGAGCCAGGGTACGACAACAAGGAGCCAGGGTAGGGAACAAGGAACCAAGGTAGGGAACAAGGAGCTAGGGTAGGGAACAAGGAACCAGGGTAGGGAACAAGGAGCCAGGGTAGGGAACAAGGAGCCAGGGTAGGGAACAAAGAACCAGGGTAGGGAACAGGGTTCCATTTGGGATTCAGCCTGTGTATAATTCATTTTGATAAGACTTCTCTGATAATGGATAATGTATAATGGATAATGTATAATGGATAATGTATAATGGATAATGGATAGTTTGAATGTATTTTTACATCTCTGTTTTAACAGCTATAACTCTGGCACTAACAATAACAGCCAAGGCATAATTTATTTCCCATACAGTTGTATGGCTGTGGAGGGCGAAGTTAACGAACACACAAACGCAAGTAAGCACACACACACACACACACACACGCATGCACTTACACACACACATGCGCACACACACAGGCACAACACTCATCTAATTGAGAACGCACATGCACTCAGTCCATTTTCATACTGACATCTTAATGCATGCACTTTGAAATAGACAATTAAATAGACAATTAGGAGAACGAGAGGAGGAGATGGACGAAGAAAGAAAGAGGGAGAAAGGACAGAGAGAAGAGAGAGACAGAAAGGAGAGAAAGAGAGAGAAGGAGAGAGAGAGAAATGAGAGAGAGGCAGGAAAGAGAGATAGAGAGAGAGAAGAGAAGGAAGGGGAAAGGAGGGAGAGAGAGAGGGAGAAAGTGTGTGCTAAGAGAGAATATAACAGAGGCATATAGAGAATAAAGATTTCCAAATGATGTAACCACAGATGCAATAACGACCGTCAGTGACAGTAATATCATCCCTCTCTTTACTCTTTCCATTTCTCTTTTTTCTCACTCACCATTTGACTCATGTCCCAAACACTGGGGCTTAACCTGCTATGGCTGCAATCCCCCTATCAGGATGAGTGGCATCGTCAACCGCTGAATAGCATAGCGCTACATACAATAAATATTACTATAAATATTTATATTCATGAAATCACAAGTGCAATATAGGAAAACACAGCTGAGCCTTTTGTTAATCCACCTGTCGTGCCAGATTTTGAAATGATGCTTTACAGCGAAAGCAATCCAAGCGTTTGTGTAAGTTTATCGATCGCACGATAAAAGATTAAGTACACTTAGCGTCAGGTAGCTCGGTCAAGAAAATCAGAAAAGCAATCAAATTAATCGTTTACCTTTGATGATCTTCGGATGTTTTCACTCACGAGACTCCCAGTTACACAACAAATGTTCCGTTTGTTCCATAAAGATGATTTTTATATCCAATATACCTCTGTTTGTTTGTCGCGTTATGTTCAGAAATCCACAGGAAAGAGCGGTTACGACAACGCAGACGAAAATTCAAAATAGTTTCCATTATGTCAACAGAAACATGTCAAATGTTTTTTATAATCAATCCTCAGGTTGTTTTTAAAATATATAATCGATAATATATCAACCGCAAATGTCTTTCACAGTAGGAGAGGGGAAAACAATGGCTATCCAAATTCTGTTGTGCGAGCAAAACTCATGTGACCACTTGACGCGAAGTTATCGTTATGGCTCATTTTTCAAAATAAAAGCCTGAAACTATGTCTGAAGACTGTTGACACCTTGAGGAAGCAATAGGAAAAGGAATCTGGTTCATATCCCTTTAAATCCAGCAAAGGGAGGCTATGGAACATGGAGTTTTCAAAATAGAAGCCATTTCCTGTTTTGATTTTCCTCAGGGATTCGCCTGCAATTTCAGTTCAGTTATACTCACAGACAATATTGTGACAGTTTTGGAAACTTTATAGAGTGTTTTCTAGCCAATAATAATAATAATATGCATGTGTTAGCAACTGAGACTGAGTAGCTGGCCGTTTACAATGGGCACCTTTTCATCCAAGCTACTCAATACTGCCCCAGCAGCCATAAGAAGATAATAAAGCACTGCAGCACGATGGAACTGATGCAGCCCATGGAACATCTGGAATGGAACTGATGCAGCCCATGGAACATTTAGAATGGAACTGATGCAGCCCATGGAACATCTGGAATGGAACTGATGCAGCCCATGGAACATTTAGAATGGAACTGATGCAGCCCATGGAACATCTGGAATGGAACTGATGCAGCCCATGGAACATCTGGAATGGAACTGATGCAGCCCATGGAACATCTGGAATGGAACTGATGCAGCCCATGGAACATCTGGAATGGAACTGATGCAGCCCATGGAACATTTAGAATAGAACTGATGCAGCCCATGGAACATTTAGAATAGAACTGATGCAGCCCATGGAACATTTAGAATAGAACTGATGCAGCCCATGGAACATTTAGAATAGAACTGATGCAGCCCATGGAACATTTAGAATAGAACTGATGCAGCCCATGGAACATTTAGAATAGAACTGATGCAGCCCATGGAACATTTAGAATAGAACTGATGCAGCCCATGGAACATTTAGAATAGAACTGATGCAGCCCATGGAACATTTAGAATAGAACTGATGCAGCCCATGGAACATTTAGAATAGAACTGATGCAGCCCATGGAACATTTAGAATAGAACTGATGCAGCCCATGGAACATTTAGAATAGAACTGATGCAGCCCATGGAACATTTAGAATAGAACTGATGCAGCCCATGGAACATTTAGAATAAAACATTTCACCAACATTCTGTTAAACATCTCTAGAATGATCAACAGCCTTCTGTTCTAGACCATAAGGACAGAGTCAGGGATTCATCAAGTATTTAGTCTAATTTAAACCAGGGATGTTGGATATGTCCCACACTACTTTAGACCAGAGCCATATGCTGTCATTTAGGATGTAACTATACTCAGCCAGTAAACCTCCCCCATGTGACTGGGTTAACCATCGAAATACAGGGCCAGTTGATGGATCTGAGAGGGAGTGTGTGTCCTAAACGAAACCCTTTACCCCTATGGGGCCCTGGTCAAAAGTAGTGTACTACATAGGGAACAGGGTGATACTTGAGACACAGTCGGAGAGACAGCCCTTCACATCCTCATCTGTTGATTAGTAAATCACTGAACGTTTAAAAGACTAAATAATTGGATGTTTGAAAGTGGTTGGCGTATCTGTCTGTACGTGTTTTTAATTGATAGGAGAGAAGCACACCCTCCACTCTGTCCATTTACTCACTAGCATGTTAATGTATATTACAGAGACAGAGAGAGACAGAGAGAGACAGGGAGAGACAGGGAGAGACAGAGAGTCAGAAAGAGACAGGGAGAGACAGAGAGAGTCAGAGAGAGACAGGAAGAGAAAGAGAGAGAGGACACTACCACGCCTTCCCCCTGTTGTTGTGTCATTGTGAGTGTCTCTCCAGTGAAGTGACCTTTACCAGTGAGTGTAATTTTTTGTATAAATTGATATAGTCAAGTGTCAATATATTCTGTCCTCTTCTGAACTCTGTAGCCAACACACAGTCAAGCAAGACTAATGTACAGTCAAGCGAATATATTTCTGTGTGTGTTGACTGAGGCAATACTTTGTCATGGGAGAGATGTGAGCACTGCTCTGCTCGGTCACCCAAGACTGAGGTTACTGTAAGGTAAGGTTACTGTAACCCCAAGGTTAACTCTGCATTGTTGGGAATGCGCTTGTAATTAAGCATTTCCCGGTAAAGTCCACACCTGTTGTATTCGGCGCATATGACCAATAAAATTGGATTTATCTTGATTTGATTTAGTTCTGGATCTGAAAATGAAACTGCTGAAGCTACCAACATCTTGGACTAATCTTGAACAACTAATATTTATCCAGACAATCCTGGCGAAATAAATATTTCAGACACCACCAAGCTGCAGGAAGAAATTTGGGAGTCTGCAGGAAGTAACAAAGTCGGGAGTCTGCAGGAAGTAACTAAGTCGGGGGTCTGCAGGAAGTAACTAAGTCGGGGGTCTGCAGGAAGTAACTAAGTTGGGAGTCTGCATGAAGTAACTAAGTTGGGAGTCTGTACGAGGTCAGTCTGCATGAAGTAACTAAGTCGGGGGTCTGCAGGAAGTAACTAAGTCGGGAGTCTGCAGGAAGTAACTAAGTCGGGAGTCTGCAGGAAGTAACTAAGTCGGGAGTCTGCATGAAGTAACTAAGTCGGGAGTCTGCATGAAGTAACTAAGTCGGGAGTCTGCATGAAGTAACTAAGTCGGGAGTCTGCATGAAGTAACTAAGTCGGGAGTCTGCATGAAGTAACTAAGTCGGGAGTCTGCATGAAGTAACTAAGTCGGGAGTCTGCAGGAAGTAACTAAGTCGTGAGTCTGCAGGTAGTAACTAAGTTGGGAGTCTGTACGAGGTCAGTCTGTATGAAGTAACTAAGTTGGGAGTCTGCAGGAAGTAACTAAGTTGGGAGTCTGTATGAAGTAACTAAGTTGGGAGTCTGTACGAGGTCAGTCTGTATGAAGTCAGAGTCTGTATGAGGTAACTAAGTCAGAGTCTGTATGAGGTAACTAAGTCAGAGTCTGTATGAGGTAACTAAGTCAGAGTCTGTACGAGGTCAGTCTGTATGAGTTAACTAATTCAGAGTCTGTATGGGGTAACTAAGTCAGAGTCTGTACGAGGTCAGTCTGTATGAGGTAACTAAGTCAGAGTCTGTATGAGGTAACTAAGTCAGAGTCTGTACGAGGTCAGTCTGTATGAGGTAACTAAGTCAGAGTCTGTATGGGGTAACTAAGTCAGAGTCTGTATGGTAGGGATGTTACGTTGACCGTATTACTGCTACACCGGTGGTCAGGATGGCAGTCAAATTACATGTGATCGCTTCAATTCAAATCAAATCAAATCCCGATGCTTTAGTCGCGGTATTAGGCTTCTACGTGCTCTGATGCTGCTGATTGGTCATTAGTAACCTACCAAACTTGCTAACTGCCTGGTACTCAGCACTCTATTGTCCCTCTAATCACTAACATCAATGCAAATATAAGGATAAATCTAATCAAACACTTCATGAGAGCCCTTGAGCTCATGTTGCGCAACATTTCTATGGGCTATGAAATTGAGAAAACAGAGTGATGGCCTCTTTTAAAAAGAGGATGATCCCGTCAGCTTTATATAGTCTAGGCCTACTATATTTATTTCTCAACTTTCCTAATATTAAGCACATTGCTTCTCTTTACAACAGGAGTATAGCCTACCTGGGCTGGCATGAAAATGAACCACAGGAAAAGTCAATGGTTTCTGAAAACAAGGCCGCCAAAGTTTCTTACTCAATCTCAAAGATATGTTTCTGTTTGTCTGTCCGTCGTCATTAAGTCTCTTTTGTCAATTGGGAGTTTTTTTTTTCACTATTTATTAAGTGCGAGGATGACTGTATTTTTTCCCCCCTGCCCCTGTTGAGACATGTGCATGATAATGGTCCATTCTAAATTTCACACATATATTATTTAGTACATGTAAAGACAAGATTAATTCAAGAATAGTCTGACGGGTGACAATATTAGTCACTTGTGTATATGATGGCCAGCTTAACGCAAACAGCGCATACATTTTTTGCAACTTTTTCAAATCATAGTCGCACACCTCATGTAGCCTAGCCCATAGGCCTATATGTTTTAATAAGGTTTGTATCACAGCTAAAGTGGCCAAATAACTTCTTAAAATTAAGCACATTAATCTGCTTTACAGGGGGGTGTAGAGCCTAACTGGCAAACATAAGCAGCGTGTGAATTTCATGTTTGGGGAAGATAATTTTAACCATAAATAAATGCACATTTATAATAAAAGCATTACATGCACAACTGCATTTGCGGTCACTTTTGATAATGATGTTTTCCCGCTAACGGAACAATTGCGATTATATTCTACTGCCATGTGAGAATTGTTGCGTTTATAATGTGAAGAAATAGCCTAATAGTTTATCAACATTTTAAGCTAAACGTTCCGATCTGCTGCGTCAGGTTCATTACTGAAAAAAATAACGAAAATATGTTTTATGCCTAGTGGTTGTATTCATTTGGGATCTATCGCATCCCACAACTGTCCCAGACTATGTTTGGAATATTTATGTCTTCGCAAAGAACACAATAGGTCCCTTATAGTATTTTTGTACTATGGCGGATAGTAGATTGACATAATAGGCTAGCGCTTTTGCTGTTCATACCTCATCTCGTTGGCTGACGAAAAGTAAAATGGGGACAGTTCTTCCAATATCTTTAATATGTGCATCGGATTTGAATAAAGATGCGCGCAGTTCCGCGTGTAGCCTGTGAGAAAGACCCGATCAGGTGACGAGAGCCATGTGAGGGAGGGGTGCTTTGGCACGCAGCCGGAAGAAGGGAATTTTAATGATTATATTCAGCCCAAGGACAACAGCCACTAGCTACAATAGACATGGATTTTTTTTCAGGGGGCATTACGGCCACCCAAAGGGGATGCCGCCATTATCAGGAGTGTACAGCCTGTGCGAGAAAAAAAACAAAGCAGAACTCATGCCTTTCATGCAACTTTTTTCAAATCATCATTAGAGTCGCATCATTCCGCCTTACAATTTATTAAAAATCAAAACATACATCCCAACGTTTATAGAACAAAGTCACATTAATAACTTTAAATTAAGCATCTAGGAGGACCTATTTCTTTGTTAACCACTCAACACAGAATAGCCACTTGTGCGCACTCCCTTAAATCGTTTGGAGGAAACTACAAAATAATATAAAATACTGCCACAGAATTCCAAGCAAATCTAGTCTGCTAAATGAACTAGTGTAGCCCACAGCCATATGGCATAGCCAGATCAGGACCTGACATCAGGACATCTCAGAGGATGCTATTCTGTTCTTCTGAAATAGAATACATTTCATTCATTCCTGTTTTTTTTAGACCTGTCTGTGTGGAAGCCAGGAGATGCTAAATGTGTTTATCTTAATTAACCGGCCATTACCGGCCAGAAGTAACTAAGTCAGAGTCAGTATAAATGAACTAAGTCAGAGTCTGTATGAAGTAACTAAGTCAGAGTCAGTATGAAGTAACTAAGTCAGAGTCAGTATGAAGTAACTAAGTCAGAGTCTGTATGAAGTAACTAAGTCAGAGTCTGTATGAATTAACTAAGTCAGAGTCCGTATAAATGAACTAAGTCAGAGTCAGTATGAAGTAATTAAGTCAGAGTCTATGAAGTAACTAAGTCAGAGTCTGTATGAAGTAACTAAGTCAGAGTCTGTATGAAGTAACTAAGTCAGAGTCTGTATGAATTAACTAAGTCAGAGTCCGTATAAATGAACTAAGTCAGAGTCAGTATGAATGAACTAAGTCAGAGTCAGTATGAAGTAACTAAGTCAGAGTCTGTATAAATTAACTAAGTCAGAGTCAGTATGAATTAACTAAGTCAGAGTCAGTATAAATGAACTAAGTCAGAGTCCGTATAAATTAACTAAGTCAGAGTCAGATTGAAGTAATTAAGTCAGAGTCAGTATAAATTAACTAAGTCAGAGTCAGTTTGAAGTAACTAAGTCAGAGTCAGTATGAAGTAACTAAGTCAGAGTCAGTATGAAGTAACTAAGTCAGAGTCAGTATGAATGAACTAAGTCAGAGTCAGTATGAAGTAACTATGTCAGAGTCAGTATGAATGAACTAAGTCAGAGTCAGTATGAATGAACTAAGTCAGAGTCAGTATGAAGTAACTAAGTCAGAGTCAGTATGAATGAACTAAGTCAGAGTCTATGAAGTAACTAAGTCAGAGTCAGTATGAATGAACTAAGTCAGAGTCAGTTTGAAGTAATTAAGTCAGAGTCAGTATAAATTAACTAAGTCAGAGTCAGTTTGAAGTAACTAAGTCAGAGTCAGTATGAAGTAACTAAGTCAGAGTCAGTATGAATGAACTAAGTCAGAGTCAGTATGAATGAACTAAGTCAGAGTCAGTATGAAGTAACTATGTCAGAGTCAGTATGAATGAACTAAGTCAGAGTCAGTATGAATGAACTAAGACAGACTCAGATTGAAGTAATTAAGTCAGAGTCTGTATAAATTAACTAAGTCAGAGTCAGAATAAATTAACTAAGTCAGAGTCAGTATGAATTAACTAAGTCAGAGTCAGTATGAAGTAACTAAGACAGAGTCTGATTGAAGTAATTAAGTCAGAGTCTGCATCTATTAACTAAGTCAAAGTCAGGGGAATGATTTCTGGACAGGACATTAAAGGTGAAATCCTTTGTATGTAAGTATATTACAGTGTATTAGAGCTAGGGAAAATGTCCCATTAATGTGATGAGACTTTGGGGCAATGCTCAGAACCCCTTAATCAGTGAGAACGCCCTCTACCTCTCTCTCTCGCTCTCTCTCTCTCTCTCTCTCTCTCTCTCTCTTTTTTGAGTCACACACTTTGTTTGTGAATGAGAGGGTGAGGGAAGGTGAACTTCATTATTTTAAAGTTGTTCTTCACAGAGGTGATGAAAAAGGATGCATGAATAGAGGAGGGGCTCCCGGGCTGTTTTCCAGCTCTCTGATGAGAAGACCTTGTTGCTGTAACTCTCCTTCAGACCTGTCTACTTCCCTCACCCGCTTCTATAACTCTCCATCTCTCTCACCCGCTTCTATAACTCTCCATCTCTCTCACCCGCTTCTATAACTCTCCACCTCTCTCACCAGCTTCTATAACTCTCCATCTCTGTCACCAGCTTCTATAACTCTGCATCTCTCTCACCCGCTTCTATAACTCGCCTTCAGAACTCTCCCCTCTACCCCTCACCCCTCTTTCAGACCTCTCTCCCCTCACCCCTCCTTCAGAACTCTCTCCCCTCCTTGTCACTCCCTGACCGTAGAGCTTTTTATGTCTCTATTTTTGGGCTGGTCAGGGTGTGATTTGGGTGGCCATTCTATGTTATTTTTCTATGTGTTTCCATTTCTTTGTTTTTGCCGGGTATGGTTCTCAATCAGGGACAGCTGTCGATCGTTGTATCTGATTGAGAACCATACTTAGGTAGCTTTTCCCCACAGGGTTTTTGTGGGTAGTTGTTTTCCGTATCAGTGTTTCATTTATTCTCTTGTTATTTTGGTATTTAGTGTTCAGTTCAATAAATACATATGAACATTTACCACGCTGCACCTTGGTCCTCTCCTTCCAACAGCCGTTACACTCCTTCAGACCTCTCTCCCTAATCTTAACCCTTTAACCTGACCCCTAAACTTAACCCTAACCCCTAGCCCAGCTAATGTCAGCCACCTAGCTAGAATTCGTAACACATCACATGTATGCGTATAATTAGTAAAATATAGTACATTTAGCAAATTTGTTACATATTGTACGTTTTGCAAATTCGGATCATATAATACACATTTTAATTTGTAACATACAGTAGCTGTCACAACCTGATCTGTTTCACATGTCTTTCAGCTTGGCTCCAACCCCCTGCAGGTGTAGCCCATCTTCCCCAGTATCCCCGGTGTATTTATACCTGTGTTGTTCTCTGTTTGTCTGTTCGTCTTGTCAGCTCTTACCAGCGTGCTTTCCCGCCTTCCTGTTTGTCTAGTTCTGTTTCTTAGTTTTTCCCGGTTCTGACCATTCTGCCTGCCCGGACCCCGAGCCTGCCTGTCGTCCTGTACCCGCCTGACTCTGACCTGATCACGAACCTCTACCTGTCCTGTGTTTCTAATAAATTATCTGAGAAGTGTACTATCTGCCTCCTGTGTCTGCATCAGGGTCATATCCTGAGTCTTGAAAGTATCACTTGAAATGGGGGGGTTGTACATCCAAAAATGAATAGGCTACCTGGGGCGGCAGGTAGCCTAGAGTGTTGGACTTGGAACCAAAAGGTTGCAAGATCAAATCATCAAGCTGACAAGGTTACAAAAAACTGTTGTTCTGCCCCAAGGCAGTTAACCCACTAGGTGGTCATTGACAATAAGAATTTGTTCTTAACTGACATGCCTAGTTAAATAAAAGTGAACATTGTTTTTGAAAAATACATACCATAGGAAAAGTAACATATCATATTTACATACTGAATAATATTAAATGTTGTGAGAACAGGTTGAAAATAACACATTAGGAGACAGAACAGTATGTAGATGTAACGGATGTGAAACGGCTAGCTTAGTTAGCGTGGGCGCTAAATAGCGTTTCAATCAGTGACGTCACTTGCTCTGAGACCTTGAAGTAGTAGTTCCCCTTGCTCTGCAAGGGCCGCGGCTTTTGTGGAGCGATGGGTAACGACGCTTCGTAGGCGTCAGTTGTTGATGTGTGCAGAAGGTCCCTGGTTCGCGCCCGGGTATGGGCGAGGGGACGGTTTAAAAAATATTATACTGTTACATTGATGCTGTTGACCCGGATTACTGGTTGCTGCGGAAAAAGGAGGAAGGTCAAAAGGGGGGTGAGTGTAACGGATGTGAAACGGCTAGCTTAGTTAGCGTGGGCGCTAAATAGCGTTTCAATCAGTGACGTCACTTGCTCTGAGACCTTGAAGTAGTAGTTCCCCTTGCTCTGCAAGGGCCGCGGCTTTTGTGGCGCGATGGGTAACGATGCTTCGAGGGTGACTGTTGATGTGTGCAGAAGGTCCCTAGTTCGCGCCCGGGTATGGGCGAGGGGACGGTCTAAATTTGTACAAAAACACAAAATGCCATTCCATTTGCTCCGTTCCAGCTGTTATTATGAGCCGTTCTCTCCTCAGCAGGCTCCTGTGACACAAACACGCACGCACACACAAGCATGCACACATACATTCCAGGGCCAGAGGTTACAGCTTTCCCAAATAAGGTTAAAAAAAATCCAGCATATACTGTCGGAGCATTCAGGGGAGAGAGAAAAAGCCTGGGAAACAACCTCAATCTAGTCTGCTATGCTAACTTCCCACATTCTAGAAGTCTAGACTGCTATGCTAACTTCCCACATTCTAGAAGCCTAGACTGCTATGCTAACTTCCCACATTCTAGAAGTCTAGACTGCTATGCTAACTTCCCACATTCTAGAAGCCTAGACTGCTATGCTAACTTCCCACATTCTAGAAGTCTAGACTGCTATGCTAACTTCCCACATTCTAGAAGTCTAGTCCGCTATGCTAACTTCCCACATTCTAGAAGTCTAGTCCGCTATGCTCACTTCCCACATTCTAGAAGTCTAGTCCGCTATGCTAACTTCCAACATTCTGGAAGTCTAGTCTGCTATGCTAACTTCCCACATTCTAGAAGTCTAGTCTACTATGCTAACTTCCCACATTCTAGAAGTCTAGTCTACTATGCTAACTTCCCATATTCTAGAAGTCTAGACTGCTATGCTAACTTCCCACATTCTAGAAGTCTAGACTGCTATGCTAACTTCCCACATTCTAGAAGTCTAGTCCGCTATGCTAACTTCCCACATTCTAGAAGTCTAGTCCGCTATGCTAACTTCCCACATTCTAGACGTCTCGGCCCTGCATGTCATGACAAAGGGGGACTAAAAATACCTCGCACACACACCCACACGACTCTCATCAGAAAGGCCCTCTAAGCGAGAATTTCTCCTTCACCAGAGATCATGTGGCACCGTGTGTGTGTCACTGGGAGGGCTGAGCAGAGAGAAGAGGCACTAGCTACCTGGGAGTACATTTCCCACAATACACTGCTTCAGCCTGTACTAATCTGTACTCTATGTGCTGGATACCAGGTGAAATAAAATCTGTTGGTGAGACCTAGAGCAAGGCACTTAAAATCAAATTGCTCCTGTAAGTCTCTCTGGATAAAGAGTGTCTGCAAAATGATGACAACATAAAATGTATTTCCATTTCAGCCAGCCACTACACCCACCATCTCAGATCTGAAATTGTTTCCATAGTTAGAGAGAAGATGAGCACTCCTATACCATTATTAGGTTGAAATATTAGTTTGATGTCTGAGAAATTAAACTAATTGATTTCACCCAAATTTGGCCATTTTAACATTTACAGGATTCATTTAACATTCATTAAAGAAATGTATAAAATACTATTATTATTTAACAATGAGTAAGACAAAAAAAAAATCAAAAACCAAAATACCTTATTTACATAAGTATTCAGACCCTTTGCTATGTGACAAGAAATTGAGTTCAGGTGTATCCTGATTCCATTGAACATCATTGACATGTTTCCTCAAATTGTTTGGAGTCCACCTGTGGTAAATTCAATTGATTGGAAATAATTTGGAAAGGCACACACCTGTCTATATAAGGTCCTACAGTTGACAGTGGATGTCAGTGCAAAAACCAAGCCATGAGGTCGAAGGAATTGTCCACAGAGCTCTGAGACAGGATTGTGTTGAGGCAGAGATCTGGGGAAGGGTATCCTCAAAACCATTCTGCAGCATTGAATGTCCCCAAGAACACAGTTGAACACAGTTGCCTACATCATTCTTACTAGGCAATCGCGGGGAGAAGGGCCTTGGTCAGGGAGGTGACCAAGAACCAGATGGTCACTCTGAGAGTCCTCCAGAGTTCCTCTGTGGAGATGGGAGAAACTTCCAGAAGGACAACCATCTCTGCAGCACTCCACCAATCACGCCTTTACGGTAGAGTGGCCAGACGGAAGCCACTCTTCAGTAAAAGGAACATGACAGCGCACTTGGAGTTTGCCAAAAGGCACCTAAATACTCTCAGACCATAAGAAATAAGGATCTCTGGTCTGATGAATCCAAGACTAAACTCTTTGGCCTGAATGCCAAGCGTTACGTCTGGAGGAAACCTGGCACCATCCCATTGGTGAAGCATGGTGGTGGCAGCATCATGCTGTGGGGATGTCTTTCAGCGGCAGGGACTGGGAAACTAGTCTCTGCACACTGCCCTATCCCATCTGGACAAGAGGAATACCTATGAAAGAATGTTGTTTATTGACTATAAATCAGCATTCATCACCATAGTTCCCTCCAAGGTTGTCATTAAGCTTGAGGCCCTGGGTCTGAATCCCGCCCTGTGCAACTGGGTCCTGGACTTCCTGACAGGCTGCCCCCAGGTGGTGAAGGTAGGAAACAACACCCCCACTCTGCTGATCCTCAACACTGGGACCCCACATAGGTGCGTGATCTGCCCCATCATGTACTCCTTCTCTTAGGTCAGTTAGGATCACCACTTCATTTTAAGAATGTGAAATGTCAGAATAATAGTAGAGAGAATGATTTATTTCAGCTTTTATTTATTTCATCACATTACCAGTGGGTCGGAAGTTTACATACACTCAATTAGTATTTGGTAGCATTGCCTTTAAATTGTTTAACTCGGGTCAAACGTATCGGGTAGCCTTCCACAAGCCTCCTGTTTTTGTTTTATGATTTCACTGCCATACTGTGTTGTATCACTAGCCACTTTAAACTATGCCACTTTGTTTACACACCCTACATTATTCATCTCATATGTATTAAATTGTACTCGATACCATCTACTGCATCTTGCCTATGCCGTTCTGTACCATCACTTATTCATATATCTTTATGTACATATTCTTGATCCCTTTACACTTGTGTGTATAAGGTAGTAGTTTTGGAATTGTTAGGTTAGATTACTCGTTGGTTATTACTGCATGGTCGGAACTAGAAGCACAAGCATTTCGCTACACTCGCATTAGCATCTGCTAACCATGTGTATGTGACAAATAAAATTCAATTTGATCTTGTCCAGCCATGGAAATAAGTCCCAGACTTTGTCCTCCATGATTTTATTAACGTGATTTTTCAAGTTTTATGCTTGTTTATTTTTAAATGGTCGTATTAATAAACTAAACTAAAAATCCCTTTAAATTGTTTAACTCGGGTCAAATGTTTCAGGTAACCTTCCACAAGCTTCCCACAAAAAGTGGGGTGAATTTTGGCCCATTCCTCCCAACAGAGCTGGTGTAAGTGAGTCAGGTTTGTAGGCCTCCTTGCTCCCACTCGCTTTTTCAGTTCTGCCCACAATTTTCTATATGATTGAGGTCAGGGTTTTGTGATGGCCACTCCAATACCTTGACTTTGTTGTCCTTAAGCCATTTTTGCCCCAACTTTGGAAGTACAGTGCCTTGCGAAAGTATTCGGCCCCCTTGAACTTTGCGACCTTTTGCCACATTTCATGTGTATGCTTGGGGGTCATTGTCCATTTGGAAGACCCATTTGCGACCAAGCTTTAACGTCCTGACTGATGTCTTGAGATGTTGCTTCAATATATCTAACTAATTTTCCTCCCTCATGATGCCATCTATTTTGTGAAGCGCACCAGTCCTTCCTGCAGCAAAGCACCCCCCACAACATGATGCTGCCACCCCGTGCTTCACGGTTGGGATGGTGTTCTTCGGCTTGCATGCCACCCCTTTTTTCTCTAATCATAACGATGGTCATTATGGCCAAACAGTTATATTTCATCAGACCAGAGGACATTTCTCCGAAAAGTACAATCTTTGTCCCCATGTGCAGTTGCAAACCGTAGTCTGGCTTTTGTATGGCGGTTTTGGAGCAGTGGATTCTTCCTTGCTGAGCGGCCTTTCAGGTTATGTCGATTTAGGACGCGTTTTACTGTGGATTTAGATGTCTTCGTACCTGTTTCCTCCAGCATCATCACAAGGTCCTTTGCTGTTGTTCTGGGATTGATTTGCACTTTTCACACCAAAGTACGTTCATCACGAGGAGACAGAACACGTCTCTTTCCTGAGCAGTATGACGGCTGCGTGGTACCATGGGGTTTATACTTGCGTACTATTGTTTGTACAGATGAACGTGGTACCTTCAGGCATTTGGAAATTGCTCTCAAGGATGACCCAGACTTCTGGAGGTCTACAAAAATAATTCTGAGGTCTTGGCTGATTTCTTTTGATTTTCCCATGATGTCAAGCGAAGAGGCACTGGGTTTGAAGGTACGCCTTGAAATACATCCACAGGTACACCTCCAATTGACAAATTATATTAATTAGCCATTCAGAAGCTTCTAACGCCATGACATCATTTTATGGAATTTTCCAAGCTGTTTAAATGTTTAAAGGCACAGTCAACTTATGTAAACATATGTAAACTTCTGACCCACTGGAATTATGATACGGTGAATTATAAGTGAAATAATCTGTAAACAATTTTTGGTAAAATGACTTGTGTCATGCACAAAGTAGATGTCCTAACTGACTTGCCAAAACTATAGTTTGTTAATTAACAAGAAATGTGTGGAGTGGTTGAAAAATGAGTTTTAATGACTCCAACCTAAACTTCCGACTTCCACTGTATGTATATAGTCTTAATTCATTCCTACTTAGATTTGTGTGTATTGGGCATATGTTGTGTAATTTGTTAGATATTACTGCAATGTCAGAGCTAGAAGCACAAGCCTTTTGCACAAGCAACCCGCAATAACATCAGCTATTTACATGTTTGTAACCAATACCATTTTATTTTATTTTATTTTGGATCGAGGGAAAGATGAACAGAACAAAGTACAGAGCGATTGTTGATGAAAACCTGCTCCAGAGCGCTCAGGACCTCAGACTGGTGCAAAGGTTCACCTTCCAACAGGACAACGACCCTAACCACACAGCCAAGACAACACAGGAGTGGCTTCGGGACAAGTCTCTGAATGTCCTTGAGTGACCCAGCCAGAGCCCGGACTTGAACCCGATCAAACATCTCTGGAGAAACCTGAAAATAGGTTTGTAGCAACGGTCCCCACCCAACCTGACAGAGCTTGAGAGGATCTGCAGAGAAGAATGGGAGAAACTCCCAAAATACAGGTGTGCCAAGCTTGTAGCGTCATACCAAAGAAGAAGAAGAAGACCAAGTAAATCAGTGGGTTTTGAACATTTCTCTCTCTGTGTCTTCTTTTTCTTTCTCCTCTTCCTCTCATCTTCCTCCAATCTCCTCCAGCGGGTCCAGTACTCATATCAGACCTCTCTTGTTCTCTCTTACTCTCTCAAGCTTTTCATCTCTCTCTCTCTCTCTCTCTCTCTCATGCTGATGACACAGTACTATGTCAGCCCTTAGCTGTAGGAAGTGACAGGAAGCCAGAGCACCACTGCTGTGTGTGTGCGTAGCACTCCTGACAAAACCCTGTTGACTGATGGATGATGGCTGACCATGCACTAGAGCACAGCTAGCACCAGTCACTGTCTGAACTGACCACTCAGTACAGAGACCAGAATAAAGACATGTATTGACCAGGAATATTAACGCCAAGTCCTCTTTGAGAACGCAATAAATAATTTAGAGGATGTTCTGAGGGCGGGGGGGGGGGGGGGAGGGGGGGGGGGGGGGGGGGGGGGGGTGCTTAACTCAATATTAGGGAGGTGTTCCTAATGTTTTGTGTACCCAGTGTAGTACCACGTCTTCTAGGAGTTTTTCACTGTGTGAACAAAAATATGTTATTATTCCTGCCATTACCCACAAATCCTGGATAACAGTTATAATTAAATAGGGTCCTTAGGTGTTTTTCACAGCCCTAGGGTAGCTGTATTCTGCTCCAGAGGGGAAAAACACACACACACACACACTTTCCAAAGCCTCTCAGAATGTCTGTATGACAGAGAGGAGAGAAGGCCCTTTACAGTCATTACAGCTGCTTATAAAATGCCTCCAACCTACACAGAGAGAGCTGCACTCGCCCATGCATCCCAAATGCCACACTATTCCCTATATAGTGCACTATACCAGGGCCCATAAGGGAACAGGGGGCCATTTGAGCCACATCCCACCAGTCTGTTTGGATTGAAGATACATACACAGCTGGGGGGGAATCCTAGCATGGCATTCTCCAGATTCTGTTCAGGCATAAGAGAGTCTCCTAAATTGAAAGGACCCTTGAGGACTTAATAAAAGGAAAATTCCACCCAGAAACTATATTTTGGTATTTGTTTCATTAGTCCATTGTTGACCCAGTCCCACATTGTTTTGTTTGTCAGCAATCAAGTTGTCAAGATGTGTAACTTTCAAAATACAGAAATGCAAGATGGGGCGGCAGGGTAGCCTAGTGGTTAGAGCGTTCGACCAGTAACCGGAAGATTGCAAGTTCAAATCCCTGAGCTGGCAAATCTGTTGTTCTGGCCCTGAACAAACCCACTAGGCTTTACCCACTCATTGAATATAAGTATTTCTTCTTATTAACTACCTTGAGGTTAAAAAAAAGGTTTAAAAAAAAAGATGCAAAGCTTTGACAAAAGGCTGTGAGGCCAATAACTAAGCTCAATACTGGCAAGCGCAGTGAACTGTTTTTAATTTGTTGTTGTTGATTTGATTAGAAAATAGGAAGAAAATAGAATAAGTATTGGGCTATAGTCAGAGGTAGAACAGAGGTAATGAGAGGAGGAGAGGATGGATTTGTGTAGTGATATGATCTTGCAGGGTCATCAGTACAGAGGGTACATAATGCCTTATCTCAATCACAACAACCCAGAGATATTAACTCAACAACACACTTTAGGCCCACTAATGGAAAAGAAAAGGAGAGGAGGAGGTGGAGGAGAGAGGTTTGGAGAGGAGGGAGGAGGGGAGGATAGGAGAGGAGGAGGATTGGAGAGGAGGAGAGAGGAGAGGAGAGGAGGAGGGGAGGATTGGAGAAAAAAGAGGAGAGAGGAAGGAGGAGGGGAGAGAGGAGGATTGGAGTGGAGGAGAGAGGAGAGGATTGGAGAGGAGGATTGGAGAGGAGGAGGGAGGAGAGGAGGATAGGAGTGGAGTGGAGGAGAGGAGGAGAGAGGGGGGAAAGGAGAGTAGGATTGGAGGAGAGAGGAGAGATTGTGGATGTACTGTAGTCTATAGGAGGATAGTGTAGGAGAGAGGAGAGTGTAGGAGAGAGGAGAGTGTAGGAGAGAGGATAAAGAAGAAGGTACACGTCTCCTGCCCCACAAGAGGATCCAGCATGCTTGACCATGTATACACACACATCCATGACATGAACAAAGCCATCCCCCGCCCCCCACTTCGGCCAATCAGATCACGTCTCACTGTTCCTAGAGGGAGCCACCAACACAGAGAATAGTGAGGCGCTGGACAGAGGACGCAGACTCAATGCTGCAGGATGGTTTTGAGAATACTGATCGGAATATGTTCAAAACATTCATCCACCAACATTGAGGAATATACATTGTCCGTCAAAGGCTTCATTAGGAAATGTGTTGATGATATTGTACCCACAATAACATTCCGGACATACCCCAACCAAAAACCCTGGATGAACGGAGAAATCCATAGCATGCTGAGAGACCAAACTGCAGCATTCAATGTCAGCAGAACAAACTCCGATGACAAAGTGGCGCGCGACGCATACGAGGCATACAGACTCAAACTTTAATTGATCTTCGACCCCTCAGACTCTTGTTGCATGTGGCAAGGACTACAGACTATCACAAACTATAAGGTAAATCCAGCTGTGTGGTGCCAACTGAAGCCTCACTCACAGAAGAGCTTAAGAGCTGCTCGCATCGAGGCAGACAATACCGAGCCATCCAGGAGGACTCTCGCTGTTCTGGACGACCAGGTGCTTTCGCTCTCCTAGGCTGACGTGAGGAAAACTCTCAAAAAGAGTGAATACTCACAAAGCCGCAAGCCAACATGGAATCCCTGGGCCGCATCTCAGACATCTTCAACCTGCCCCCGTCCCAGGCTGTAATCCCAACCCCCCCTGTTCCAGGCTGCAGTCCCAATCCCCCATGTCCCAGGTTGTAATCCCAACCCCCCCTGTCCCAGGCTGCAGTCCCAATCCCCGATGTCCCAGGTTGTAATCCCAATCCCCCATGTCCCAGGTTGTAATCCCAACCCCCCCTGTCCCAGGGTGCAATCCCAACCCGCCCCTGTCCCAGGCTGTAGTCCCAATCCCCCCTGTCCCAGGTTGTAATCCCAACCCCCCCTGTCCCAGGGTGCAATCCCAACCCACCCCTGTCCCAGGCTGTAGTCCCAACCTGCTTTAATAGACCACCATTGTCTGGACAAGAGAAACACCTATGTGAGAATGCTGTTCATTGACTACAGTTCAGCATTTTAACACAATTGTTCCCTCCAAGCTCAGAGCCCTGGGTCTGAACACCACCCTCTGCAACTGGATCCTGGATTTCCTGACGGGCCGCCCCCAGGCTGTGAGGACTGGCAACAACACGTCCTTCACACTGACTCTTAAACCCAGGGATCCCCCAGGGGTGTGTCCTTAGTCCTCTGCTGTACTTCCTGTTCACCCACGACAGTGTGGCATTGCACCACACCAACTCCCATCATCAAGTCTCCATGACGACACTGCATTTGCAGGCCTGATAATCAACAATGACAAGTCAGCCTATAGGGAGGAAGTAAGTGAACTGGCATAGTGGTGTCATGACAACAACCTCTCTCTCACATCAGCAAAACAAAAGAGTTGATTGTTGACTTCAGGAAGCAGAGTCAGCAGTTTTAAGTTCCTCAACGTCCACATCGCAGAGGACTTGACATGGACCAACAACAAAAGGTCAAGAGGTCGCAACAGCATCTCTACTTCCTAAGGCGGCTGAAGAAATTCGCAGTCCCCCCCCCTCTCCAAATACTTTCGCTGCACCATCGAGAGCGTCCTGACCGATTGCATCACAGCCTAGTACGGGAAATGGTCTGACAGCGACCGCAAGGCCCTCCAGCGGGTGGTGTATAGGCTCAGGCGATACACCGTTTATACCGTATGAACGGTTACAGCAGAGACATCTCTCTGACATCTCTCCTGGATCAAGATCCTTGTTGTTCACCAATGTGTTTAAAAAATAAAATGTTTATAGCGCCCATTTGTTTGCACATTCGGTAATACCTTAGATGGTACTTAATGCAAATAAGTCTGAGCATAGATCAGCTGAGTTCACCTAAATAACCCTTTCAATGTATAAAAAAGACTGACCTTAGATCAGTCTAAGGGCAGCTTCCTCCAACTCCTTTCTTGTAGGCTACTGATGGCACTCTTAACCAGATAATGCTCTTGCTATCACATTTATAAGATGCATTAATGGCACACTACTAACAAATCTTGCGCATTCGCTTGAAACGGACTCGGTAATGCATCAGCAGTGATGGCTCCATTCATTCTCTCTCTCTCTCTCTCCGCCGTGCCATTCAACTACCGGTAAACACTACAGGCCTTGATCTTAAGTATCGATGAAGTGGTTAAAATAAGGGATTTTACATGACTCATAAAATATTATTGACATGTTGTTTCTTTTAACAGGCAGGGAGGAAGTAAACCGTGACGCGAGAGGTCATTATAGAATGCAATTGCTCATTCTGCTATTTTATTTAGACTTTTGCAAGAGTAGGCTATGATATTAGGCCTATATCATGTAACATGTAAATAGTATATGCCAAAGCATTGGTTTAATATGTTTGTTTTATCTTTAGATTGTGTAGGCTACATACAACACTAGACCCAGGCTGATATCACTGTCAACAAATACACAGGATAGGCTAAATAACAAATATCGGTCCGCTATGGGAAAGCATCAACTTAGCATAAGCCTCTGAGCCACATGTATAGGCTAATTATTAAAACCATAATCCTTAGGGTCACTGCGTCCACACACCGTGACACCGTCTACTGTAGACTACTGTACAGCGCATCATAACCTAACACATTCCATAACCTATACAATTCAACAATCATTCAATTCCCAAACAACAGCATTACATCGTCTGAAGACGGCAGAAGAAGAGAACAACGTGAGATTCTGACGAGAGAGGGAGAGAGATTCCTAGGAACACATTGAGCGCACCGCGTCGTGAATGTTACCGTCCCATCTCATTCCTTTATCCCGCGTTTCAATAGATTAATTTAATACATAAAAATGATAATCATATTTATGATATTGTTGTTGTTTTGCAATCATTGAATCCGGTTTATGCAGCCTATTGTATATGGAAAGGGCTACCGTCCAATCATTGAATCCGGTTTATACAGCCTATTGTATATGGGAAAGGCTACCGTCCAATCATTGAATCCGCTTTATACAGCCTATTGTATATGGGTCCAATCATTGAATCCGCTTTATACAGCCTATTGTATATGGGACAGGCTACCGTCCAAGCATTGAATCCGGTTTATGCAGCCTATTGTATATGGGACAGGCTACCGTCCAAGCATTGAATCCGCTTCATACAGCCTATTGTATATGGAAAGGGCTACCGTCCAAGCATTGCACACTCTATAATTGAACTAACAAAACATGATCATTAGGCCTATATAATGGAAACAACGGTTCTCCAAGACGAAATAAATATATTTATTGCACATCTTTCAGCATATCTCAGAGAGAACGCACGCGGTATTCGATCAACAATAGCGAGCCCAACGTACCCCTGCAACGCTGTCAAACCATTAACTATTCAAAACGGATATAAAACATTTCAGGCAGATGTGAAAGATGTGTTGATTGATTGGAAACAAGCATCATTCATTCATTCGGTTAATTCTTACCCTTTATCTAAGAGAGAGCTCCGCAAGCTCCTGATCACCGAGCGTCGCGATGGGGACGTGGGAGCGAGAGAGACGGGAAGAGGTGGGGGGAAGTTCGGTTTTGTCTGGCTGCGTCCTCCGGTCGATAGATGTGAGATGGGAGAGAGTCCGGACTGGCTGCTTGGAACACACAGCTACTGTCTCTACTTCTTTCTCTTCTTATGCTGCTACTGCGGCTGAGCCCTGCAAACCATGTTAACGTGACACCGTCACACTCAAGCCTCGTGAGACAACAACCAGCCGACAGAGAGAGGCAGATAACGGGCGGGTGGGCGCGTGCTTCCACGAGGATAAGAGAGCGAGAGAGTTGGTAGATGGGATTTAAGGGGGGGGGGGTATCGGAGGGATTGCGTGGTACGAGTTTAATTAGATAGCCATACGCCTTTGGCACAGCAGTTTGTGTGTCAGGGCGCACAGGCAGCTCTCTCTCTCGCTCTCCAGACTTGAGAGGATGGAGTTCAGTAGACATTATGGATAAAAGATAGAGCGCCGCTATATCCTCCTAGAATATTACAGGCTATTTACAAATAGTGGCCACAATAATTTCCGTTAACCCTTTCATGAGTAGACCATTGGCCAACTAGTCTTACTGGTTACTAACACTTTGGGTTCAAATGTATATCATCTTACCAATTTGACAAGCCTTCAATTGACCAGGTGTCATATTAAAGTTTGGATGAATGTTGCTGTATAGCACATTAGTACTTTAAACAACTGATATAAGGACCGGGACATGAGATGAAGTAGAAATGACCGTGGGCATTGTTTTAATAATGCGTTTCATTCGACAAGACATTCCACTCGTTCCAATGTAACTCAGCAGAGGAGCATTACGGTTGCCGTGAAAGGACAACCAGAACATCAACAACGCACAACATATTTCCCCTTACCCTTTACTTTTGATGCCTCATAAGGAAAAAAAGTGAATATTCATTGTTTTGCACATGATTTTATTTTTCAGTTTTTATTAGTAAAGAAACGTCATTCTTTATTTTTAATATAAAAGTTATTAAAGTTATGTAACAATGGAACTTTTCAGAATTTGTGTTTCCTGAGCTAGTGAAAGAGTCCTCATTACCCTGCACTAACTTAACCCAGGGGTGTTGGAGGTTATTCTCTGAACGAACTATCTTTCTCTTGCAGGGTAATGAGGACGTACAGGTGAGTGAGTCTACAGTCACATTGTCTCTGAGTCTGAGTGTGGATGGTGTATGCCTAGTGTGGAGCACTTTCCATATTTGTAGGCTGCTGTGGGGGATGTTCAGGTGATGGCTCGTAGTCATGGTAGGTCTCCAGTAGCAGATCTGGGTTCGTCAGTTGACATGAGTCATCTCCGAGGTTGATTCCTGGCAACAGTGTCGCCTCCAGAAGATGTTCTCCAGTGTGTGAACTGTGTAGGACTCAGGTCCTGTTTTGTGGGACCACTGTTGCTGGTATCCATCATTTTGGACCTTTGTAGTAGTTCCTGAGCAAAAAAAAACTCTCTCCAGCTGTGAATCTTATGTCTTTTTCTTGGTCTGGATGATTATTTCGGCGAGGCCATTCTCTTGTGGGTGATATGGCCCTGATTTGTTATGCTGGATTCCATTTGCTTCCATGAATGAGCAGAACTCTTCAGACACAAGTTAGGGAGCCATTATCGCTGTCGTGTCTTTGGCATCATTAAAACTGAAGACTTATTTATCAACTCTCTGTAATTATTATTACACGATTAAACTGATTTAATCACGTAACTGTAATTAACTAGGAAGTCGGGGGCGCCAAGGAAAATATTCAGATTACAAAGTTATAATTTTCCTAATATAACTTTTCAGATATTTGATCAATTAGTCTTCTGATTAATGACTTATTCTTTATTTTACCTCACTCTCATTCCAAACGTCGTCAATTGTTGGTTATCTGCACGAACCCAGTCTTCACTATGAGTCATCCATACATCAATTGTCTTAAATTATTTATTTACTAACTAACTAAATAATCACAGAAATGCATAAACAAACAGTAGATAGTTACAAGGAAATGATAACAGTGTTTCCCTAGTGGGATAAACCGGCATCACGGCTTGGTCTACAAAAGGGAAGTGGGGGTCGACTGAGATAAGACAACACACAGTTGATAATTCTAACAATTGAAATGCTAATCCTTTGCACATGAACGCTCACTCATTCGGGAATAATTGCAATCAATATATATATATATCTACGCTCAGCATGTTGTCGGGATCTCTGTTGAAAAGTTTGCTTCTGTTGGAGAGTCTGTCCGTCCTCTCGCTCTCTCTCTCTGTCTGTCGTGGTTAGGATGGATATTTCAGAGTGACTTTCATTAATGTCGTTATAGAATAGATGTTTCGGCGGTTGTCAGTCTTCGCGTTCAAAGATACCGAATTCCTAGCTGCAGACCAGTAATTAATATCAAAGACTTGTTCTTATTCTGTCGGTATCGATGGTCTAAGAGTTTAACCACGTGGGATGGTTAAAAGACTCAGCAGGCTGGTCTCAAACCTTGGCCCTCTCGTTATCGGGGTAAGCTGGTCTGCAAACCTTTGTCCTCTCGTAATTGAGAGAAACATGGTCTGTTGAGAAATCCTCACGGTGGGGTTTTATTCTGAAGAGCAGAAAAAGGATGTCTCATGAAGCCAAGTCCTAACTGTGTTCATGGGGGCGTGCCAGTGACTTAAGTGAAACTTTACACAGAAATACAATTCTCTCACATTAAATCATTACATAGCATTCCATTATTTCACAAATAGTTTAATCTTTCCTCATTCATCCTGTACAGCAATTAGATGCAAGCCTCATAACTGAGGCTATTATATAAACAGCGTTATGGTAATGTGGTCGTATTGTCTCTCATGAGTTTCACAAATTGTAACAAACGGACCAGTTCGTAGCTTCACCGATCTTTTATACCTTCTCCGGAACATAAATGTTGTTCGGACCTCAAGTTCTGTGAGGTGGAAGAAATTCCTTTGTTCTCTCTATGAAAACTCACTCTGTCTCTATACTGTGGCCATGAGGAGATAATTTTCTCCAGGAATTTACGACCTCTCTCTGACCACAGCAGCCTGGGTGTAGGAGACAAGGGGGGTAGGGGGGTGGTGCATAGAAAAGGGCTGGTGCAGAGGGAGGGGTGCTCGCTGTACCCAAAGAGGGCAACGTCATGACATCACTAATGATTTGCATTATCAATTCGTAGCTCTCCTGCTGAAGTCTCCTCTAGGAAATCCCATGAGTACACTGGCCACACTAGCTGAGGAATGTTCCATCTTTTGACATCCAGAACATGGTCTTGGCCTTGTCTTCCATAGCTGCATCCAAGCGGTATGATGACTCGAAAGCCCCGTAGCAAGCGTCCAGACTTAACAGCGAGCTCGTTTCTCCTCACTAGGTAAGGTTTTAGGCTGTCCGACAGCTCTCCTCCTTTCCCATGAGTAACAATGTAACAACTTTTTCCCTTGGACAGATGTAACTGGGGCGTTCATCACTTCCTTGAAGTAGAAGATTTCAGCCTGGGAGTGCTCAGTGTGTGTGACAGGTAAGGGAAGCCTTGAGAGGCCGTCTGCATTGCAGTCTGCCCAGACCTTCTGTACTTGATGCCGTGAGAAGATAACTGTAAGGCCCATCGCTGAATGCGGCAGGCAGGCTGGAGATGGAGGTAAAAGGTCTATGGTCCGTCACCAATTACAAATCGCCGTCTGAACAGAAACTGATGGAATTTCTTGACTCTGAATACGATGGCGAATGCTTTATGCTTCTTTCTGTTCATAATTGCTCCCGGCTTTACTTAGCATCCGTGATGCGAAAGCAATTGGCCTTTCTTCACCTGATGGCATGATGTGTGACACCACACCAGCACCATAAGGCGATGCGTCACATGTCAACTGTAACGGCAAGTTGGGGTTGAAGTGGGGATAAGGGCCTCTGACTGAGACAAGGCTGTTTTCACTTTCCTGAAGGCTTCCTCACATCTGTCTGTCCACTTTCACCGTTTAGTTTTGGTTCACAAGTTCAAGCAGTTGCTTTAGCTTGTTAGCTAGGTTCTGCACAATCTTTGCGTCGTATGTTGGTAGTCCTAAGAAGGATCTCAGCTGACTCGCGTTCTGTGGGGTTGGAGGTTTATTTGACGGCCTTCACCTTTGATTGGCGCCTTGCGGAGCCCCGAACTGTCGATGACATTGAACCAGGTACTCAATGGAAGGCTGGAAAAACTCACATTTGACCCTCACTCTGAATCTTATTCTAGTCCTATAAGACAAGGACAACAGAACTTATTTCATTTAACTGTTGAAAGCGAGGAAGAAATTAAGCAACAATAGAGAGAGAAAGATTAGGAAGGCTAATAACATGAAGGGAAATATTATGAAAGGTCATTATGCGTCAGCGTACTAATTATGCAAATAGGCCCAATTATATTTCAAAATTAAAATCAAATTCACTAGCCTATACTTGTAACTCTGTAGGCCTCATATGCTGCACCAGTATCAAAGTTTCTCTCCCAGCTTTATCATGGTTTGAACGATGTGTGTAACTCCAGTCCTTATAATACAGTATAATACAGTACAGTAATACAGTTCACACTCAAAAATATTAGCCTACTGGAGCTAGTTTCCTATATTTACCCAGGAGAGCATACAGCTAGCTACATCTATGGGCTGTTATGTTATTCTGTGGTGTGCAATGTGCAGTAGACTATATCATAATATACTGTATGTTTTTGATAACGTATGATATCACATTAAGCATCTCCAATCAAAAATTAAATCTAGAATCGGCTTCTTATTTCGCAAAAAAAATTCCTTCACTCATGCTGCCAAACATACCCTCGTAAAACTGACCATCCTACCGATCCTTGACTTCGGTGATGTCATCTATAAAATAGCCTCCAACACTCTACTCAGCAAACTGGATGTCGTCTATCACAGTGCCATCCGTTTTGCCAACAAAGCCCCAAACACTACTCACCACTGCGACCTATACGCTCTCGTTGGCTGGCCCTCGCTTCATACTCGTCACCAAACCCAATGGCTACAGGTTATCTACAAGTCTCTGCTAGGTAAAGCCCCGCCCTATCTCAGCTCGCTGGTCACCATAACAGCACCCACTCGTAGCACACGCTACAGCAGGTATATCCCACTGGTCACCCCCTCCTTTGGTTGCCTTTCCTTCCAGTTCTCTGCTGCCACTGACTGGAATGAACTGCAAAAATCACGAAGCTGGAGATTCCCATCTCCCTCACTGGCTTTAAGAACAAGCTGTCAGAGCAGCTCACAGATCACTGCACCTGTTCATAGCCCATCTGTATTCAGCCCATCTATCTACCTCATCCCCATACTGTATTTATTTATTTTGCTCCTTTTGCACCACAGTATCTCTACTTGCACATCAATCCTTTGTACATCTACCATTCCAGTGTTTAATTGCCATATTGTAATTACTTCGCCACAATGGCCTATTTATTGCCTTAACACCCTTATTTGACCTAATTTGCACTCACTGTATATAGACTTAGTTTTCTTTTTTTCTACTGTACTATTGACTGTATGTTTTGTTCATTCCATGTGTAACTCTGTGTTGTTGTTTGTGTCGAACTGCTATGCTTTATCTTGGCCAGGTCGCAGTTGCAAATGAGAACTTGTTCTCAACTAGCCTACCTGGTTAAATAAAGGTGTTCTCAACTAGCCTACCTGGTTAAATAAAGGTGTTCTCAACTAGCCTACCTGGTTAAATAAAGGTGTTCTCAACTAGCGTACCTGGTTAAATAAAGGTGAAAAATAAAAAATAAAATAACAAACATGTCCTGCATATGTATTGGATAACGACATAATCATTAAGGCTTGGGCTCATTAAATGTCTTTAATGTAGGACTCATTAAATGTCTTTAATGTAGGGCTCATTAAATGTCTTTAATGTAGAGCTCATTAAATGTCTTTAATGTAAGGCTCATTAAATGTCTTTAATGTAGAGCTCATTAAATGTCTTTAATGTAGGGCTCATTAAATGTCTTTAATGTAGGGCTCATTACATTTATTTAGTACAGGGCTCATTAAATGGATTTAAACTAGCTTGAATTTTCGATCAAAGCTCTAATCAAATCAAGACATGGGCCTATTTGTATTCTTTATAATGCTTTTGAATGACACTTCCGGTTTTGGACGGAAATCCCGTGTTTCCCAGGAGAAAAGTGATTAAATAGCGGAATGTAAATTTTTTTAAATACTGGGAAAATATTCAACCCTAATTAACATTGACTTTGATGTCACCGCAGAGTCTGATGGTTCCATCTTTATTCATTACTGGAACGACAGGTGTGGCCCATCCACTAACACTCAGGACAGGTGTAGCCCATTCACTAACACTCAGGACAGGTGTAGCCCATTCACTAACACTCAGGACAGTTGTGGCCCATTCACTAACACTCAGGACAGGTGTAGCCCATTCACTAACACTCAGGACAGGTGTAGCCCATTCACTAACACTCAGGACAGGTGTGGCCCATCCACTAACACTCAGGACAGGTGTAGCCCATTCACTAAAACTCAGGACAGGTGTAGCCCATTCACTAACACTCAGGACAGGTGTGGCCCATTCACTAACACTAAGGACAGGTGTAGCCCATCCACTAACACTCAGGACAGGTGTAGCCCATTCACTAACACTCAGGACAGGTGTAGCCCATTCACTAACACTCAGGACAGGTGTAGCCCATCCACTAACACTCAGGACAGGTGTAGCCCATTCACTAACACTCAGGACAGGTGTGGCCCATTCACTAACACTCAGGACAGGTGTAGCCCATCCACTAACACTCAGGACAGGTGTAGCCCATCCACTAACACTCAGGACAGGTGTGGCCCATTCACTAACACTCAGGACAGGTGTAGCCCATTCCCTAACACTCAGGACAGGTGTGGCCCATCCACTAACACTCAGGACAGGTGTGGCCCATTCACTAACACTCAGGACAGGTGTGGCCCATTCACTAACACTCAGGACAGGTGTAGCCCATTCACTAACACTCAGGACAGGTGTAGCCCATTCCCTAACACTCAGGACAGGTGTGGCCCATCCACTAACACTCAGGACAGGTGTGGCCCATTCACTAACACTCAGGACAGGTGTGGCCCATTCACTAACACTCAGGACAGGTGTAGCCCATTCACTAACACTCAGGACAGGTGTGGCCCATTCACTAACACTCAGGACAGGTGTGGCCCATTCACTAACACTCAGGACAGGTGTAGCCCATTCACTAACACTCAGGACAGGTGTGGCCCATCCACTAACACTCAGGACAGGTGTAGCCCATTCCCTAACACTAAGGACAGGTGTAGCCCATCCACTAACACTCAGGACAGGTGTGGCCCATTCACTAACACTCAGGACAGGTGTGGCCCATTCACTAACACTCAGGACAGGTGTAGCCCATTCACTAACACTCAGGACAGGTGTGGCCCATTCACTAACACTCAGGACAGGTGTGGCCCATTCACTAACACTAAGGACAGGTGTAGCCCATCCACTAACACTCAGGACAGGTGTAGCCCATTCACTAACACTCAGGACAGGTGTAGCCCATTCACTAACACTCAGGACAGGTGTAGCCCATCCACTAACACTCAGGACAGGTGTAGCCCATTCACTAACACTCAGGACAGGTGTGGCCCATTCACTAACACTCAGGACAGGTGTAGCCCATCCACTAACACTCAGGACAGGTGTAGCCCATCCACTAACACTCAGGACAGGTGTGGCCCATTCACTAACACTCAGGACAGGTGTAGCCCATTCCCTAACACTCAGGACAGGTGTGGCCCATCCACTAACACTCAGGACAGGTGTGGCCCATTCACTAACACTCAGGACAGGTGTGGCCCATTCACTAACACTCAGGACAGGTGTAGCCCATTCACTAACACTCAGGACAGGTGTAGCCCATTCCCTAACACTCAGGACAGGTGTGGCCCATCCACTAACACTCAGGACAGGTGTGGCCCATTCACTAACACTCAGGACAGGTGTGGCCCATTCACTAACACTCAGGACAGGTGTAGCCCATTCACTAACACTCAGGACAGGTGTGGCCCATTCACTAACACTCAGGACAGGTGTGGCCCATTCACTAACACTCAGGACAGGTGTAGCCCATTCACTAACACTCAGGACAGGTGTGGCCCATCCACTAACACTCAGGACAGGTGTAGCCCATTCCCTAACACTAAGGACAGGTGTAGCCCATCCACTAACACTCAGGACAGGTGTGGCCCATTCACTAACACTCAGGACAGGTGTGGCCCATTCACTAACACTCAGGACAGGTGTAGCCCATTCACTAACACTCAGGACAGGTGTGGCCCATTCACTAACACTCAGGACAGGTGAGGACCAGGGGTTTGGTAGAATAATGTCCTTTTAATGTAGCCACAATTTCATCATACGATTTGTCAGCAGTTTTTTTTAGGCGTTCGCTAAGCTGCGTAATATATAAAAAAAATTTGCCTCCTATAACATTGGAAAAATGTGGCACAACTAATTCTGCTTTACCTCCAACACAAACCACTCAAAACGTTCTGTGTAAGAATTTCCTATATTTTAAACCAAAACGTTTTCCGTTTTTTTTTCTAACACTTTTTAGATGGTCCCTTACTCACTGCCCTTCTGTTATTTTCACACAGCTATTCCCCTTTCTTCCGCTGAGAAACCCTTCCTCTCCCTCGAGGCTCTCTCATTGCATTGGCAGAGGAAGCTAGTTAGCGTCGCTCTTGACTGACTAGCTTTTACGTTTTATTTGACGAAAAAAGCTAATTACACTCAGACTTTCTACCGAAAATAATGAACACAAACGTCGTTCAAACGTCGTTCTTTCTTCCTCGTCCCCAGTTGTGTTGTATAACACACTGTATTACCAATACAAATAATACAAGGACAGGACATGAGACGGAAGTAGAAACTAACTTGGGCATTGTTTCATGCGTTTTGGGGGACAAAACAGTCCAAGCATTCCAATGTACAGTGCATTCGGACAGTATTCAGACCCCTTGACTTTTTCCACATTTCGTTACATTACAGCCTTATTCTAAAAATGGATGAAATAATATTATCCTCATCAATCTACACACAATACCCCATAATGACAAAGGGAACACATTTTTTTTGTGCTAATTTATTTAAAAAAATAAAAATAATGAAATACCTTATTTACATAAGTATTCAGGCCCTTTGCTATGAGACTCGAAATTGAGCTCAGGTGCATCCTGTCAACATTGATCATCCTTGAGATGTTCCACCTGTGGTAAATTCAATTCATTTGACATTATTTGGAAAGGCACACACCTGTCCATATAAGGTTCCACAGTTGACAGCGCAAACCAAGTCATCATGTCGAAGGAATTCTCCATAGAGCCCCGAGACAGGATTTTGTCAAGGCACAGATCTGGGGAAGGGTACCAAAAAAAGTCTGCAGCATTGAAGGTCCCCAAGAACACAGTGACCTCCATCATTCTTAAATGGAACCACCAAGACAGTTCCTAGAACTGAGCAAATTGGTGGAGAAGGGCCTTGGTCAGGGAGATGACCAAGAACCTGATGGAACTCTGACAGAGCTCTAGAGTTCCTCTGTGGAGATGGGAGAAGGACAACCATCTCTGCAGCACTCCACCAATCAGGCTAGACGGAAGCCACTCCTCAGTAAAAGGCAAATAACAGCCCCACGGCTACACCCCCTGGAAGCCGGGACCTTTCCCTCCTGCTCCAAAATCATTAGCCCCTCTGCTCTTTGTCCTCTGTTGCCCCGTACCCTTCGTACCCTCCATATACTTCCTACTTTTCATGTCTCTCGATCTAAACCCATGTCTCACAGCTCTTTGTCTGCTGTTTCCTGATAAATGGGAGAAACTCCCTAATTACAGGTGTGCCAAGCTTGTAGCTTCATACCCAGGAAGACTCTAGGCTGTAATCGCTGTGAAAGGTGCTTCAACAAAGCACTGAGTAAATGGTCTGAATGCGTATGTAAATGTAATATTTCTGTTTTTTTATTTTTAATATATTTGCAAACATTTCTAAAAACCTGTTTTTGCTTTGTCATTATGGGGTATTGTGTGCTAAGGGGGGGAAAAACTATTTAGTCAATTTTAGAATAATGCTGTAATGTAACGAAATGTGGAAAAAGGTAAATGGGTCCTATTACTTCCTGAATGCATTGTACATAAGCAGGAGTGGGGGGGTGATACGGGTGCCCTAAAGGTGCAAACTAGAATCTCAACACACAACAAATGTATGTTCATCCATCCTTAAAATAAAAGCTATTTTTTGCAGTCATAAGCTACTGAAATATCCTACAGTCCTGTCAGCACACACACACACACACACACACACACACACACACACACACACACACACACACACACACACACACACACACACACACACACACACACACACACACACACACACACAGAGAGAGAGAGCAGAACAAACCTGTATTAACTCTAAAGGTCGAGAGTGAGTCACAGTATCTTTATCTGAGCTCAGGGTCGAATGGGAAGAATATGAAGTAATATTTAATATGACACATCCTCAAACTGACACAAACTGAAAGCAATACAAAATCAACTACAGAATCACACATTCTACCGAAGACATTGAAGACGGTCAGGGATGGATAGAGAGAAAGAGTGAGCGATCAGCTACTCATTGTTTCTCCTTATTTTGGTATCATTAAATGCTATAGTTTATTTTTTTTAAATTGTGACCTTCCTATCCTCATCCAGCCTTTCCGAAGCTTTTCTTGTGTGGGCTCAGTATTTTGTCAGGTAATCAGGCTGTTAATCAAACCGTCAGTCAGTCAAAGTGAGGTGAAGGTACCAACTGCATCACTTCTTCTTTTTTTTAGAAAGAAACATTGTTTTGAAAATCCCAAATTGTTTGCAGAGTCAACTTACACACAGCGCTGACACACACACTTACCCCACCAGACATGCCACCAGGGGTCTTTTCACAGTCCCCAAATCCAGAACAAATTCAAGAAAGCCTACAGTATTATATAGAGCCCTTATTGATCCCATATTGCTCAAATAAACAGCAAACCTGGTTTAAAAAAACAGATAAAGCAACACCTCGCGGTGTGTTAATACAGTATTTAGGCTACGTGTGCCTTTTAAAAAAAAAATGGTACTTCTGTCCTTGACCTGTTCTTGTCTATTAATGTTCTGTATTATGTCATGTTTTGTGTTCTGTCTTCTGTGTTCTGTGTTTTGTGTTTTGTGTTCTGTGCTCTGTGTTCTGTGTTCTGTGCTCTGTGTTCTGTGTTCTGTGCTCTGTGTTCTGTGTTCTGCGCTCTGTGTTCTGTGTTCTGTGTGGACTCCAGGAAGAGTAGCTGCTAGTTTTGCAACAACACTAATGGGGATCCTAATTGTCACGGATCCCTCCGGAACTTTCGTCACGCACACCTGTCCCCTATTCCCACTGATTAGTATTTGTCTATATGTGCGGTTTGGTTTCCATGGTCTGGTTGATTATTGTTACAATGTCCGATGGTGCGTATGAGTACCTGTGCTGTGTTGTTTTGGGCTTTCGTGCCCTTGTGTGCAGATGATTATGGGTCTCGTCCCGTGTGGTATCATTGTGCAGATGATTAATGATTACGGGGTCTAGTCCCGTGTGGTATCATTGTGCAGGTGATTACAGGTCTGGTCCCGTGTGGTATCATTGTGCAGGTGATTACGGGTCTGGTCCCGTGTGGTATCATTGTGCAGGTGATTACAGGTCTGGTCCCGTGTGGTATCATTGCGCAGATGATTACGGGGTCTGGTCCCGTGTGGTATCATTGTGCAGGTGATTACAGGTCTGGTCCCGTGTGGTATCATTGTGCAGGTGATTACAGGTCTGGTCCCGTGTGGTATCATTGTGCAGATGATTACGGGGTCTGGTCCCGTGTGGTATCATTGTGCAGGTGATTACAGGTCTGGTCCCGTGTGGTATCATTGTGCAGGTGATTACGGGTCTGGTCCCGTGTGGTATCATTGTGCAGATGATTACAGGTCTGGTCCCGTGTGGTATCATTGTGCAGGTGATTACAGGTCTGGTCCCGTGTGGTATCATTGTGCAGATGATTACGGGGTCTATTCCCGTGTGGTATCATTGTGCAGGTGATTATGGGTCTCGTCCCGTGTGGTATCATTGTGCAGGTGATTATGGGTCTCGTCCCGTGTGGTATCATTGTGCAGATGATTACGGGTCTGGTCCCGTGTGTTAATCATTGTGCGAGTGTGTTATTTATTCAAGGTACTCCTCACTCTTGTGTTTGGGTTTCAACCCTGTGTTTGTTTGCTCATAGTCCTCGTGCCTTTAGACGGCACGCCGTAATATTGGGTATAATAACAAACCCTATTATGCATTCCTGCGCCTGTCTCTCAATCTTTCATGCCAACGTGACACTAGTAAAATACCAAATACTAAATACAACAAAGGAGATAGCAGAATGGAGCTGGACAAAACTGTTTCAGGTGAATCTCAATCTTTCATGCCAACGTGACACTAGTAAAATACCAAATACTAAATACAACAAAGGAGATAGCAGAATGGAGCTGGACAAAACTGTTTCAGGTGAATTCCGGTCACCTACAGCAAGGTGTTCAATGTTCAGAAGTCGACTTACTTGAATATCCGAATTAATTAAAGAAAAGAAAGAATATAAAATGACCAGCAAACAGTCTTTACAGCCTGTCTCTCAATCTTTCATGCCAACGTGACACTAGTAAAATACCAAATACTAAATACAACAAAGGAGATAGCAGAATGGAGCTGGACAAAACTGTTTCAGGTGAATTCCGGTCACCTACAGCAAGGTGTTCAATGTTCAGAAGTCGACTTACTTGAATATCCGAATTAATTAAAGAAAAGAAAGAATATAAAATGACCAGCAAACAGTCTTTACAGTGAACTAGGTATTACTATTGAGTTAAATGTAACAACGCCTCACAACGAGCATCACACATTGAAAATGGTGGACGAACAGGCAGGTAGCTCCAGGCATAAATTACCAGTTGGTAAACCTCCCACCTGGATTGGGTCATACCAACTCCCATCCTATAGTCCTAAAGGACTGAAATGGACTAGCATAAATACCAGTTTTAACCCTCCCACCTGGATTGGGTCATACCAACAGCCTTCCTCTAGTGCTAAAGGCATGCAACAGAATGGCACCAACTCCCTTATTAAGCAGCTAGTTAATGTTATCGCTCTAAAATAAAATAAAAATGACAGTATTTCCACTCATAATAAATTAATCAGTTCAGAACCACATAGGATACATAGCCATACAGTTCATCCATTCATAATAACCAGAAAACACAATGTTTTGTCCTGTGAGGATCAGACGTGGTCAGATCAGACTGGGTCAGATCAGACTGGGTTGGGTGACAGTGACAGTAACCAAGCCTCTCTCTCTTCCCCCGCAGAGAGGAGAGTGCGAGTTGCTGAATGGTCGACCGTTCGCACTCTGTCGTAAATTACAAGAGAGGGAGACTTTCTCTCTTTACCCTCCATTATTGGCTAAAGGAATGTTAGTTTGTCTCCAGAGAGTTTTTCCTGCCCAAATTCTTAACGTCCAAAAAAGTGGATAATGGAACAATAATTCTAACATGAAGAATGTGGGGAATGGTCAGTGGGGAGATATGGAAAACAAACGGAATTTGGTTGCAGCCTTAGAGTTTGGTAACTCTTTAAACAAACTCTTCCGCGGTGCCACAACATCCTAATGAGTTAATTGTTACATGATTCATTTAATGGGGTAACAATTAAACATAGTTAGTTGATTAGATATCTAACAGGAATCAGATTCATGAAAGTAGCGGGAAACATAACAATGGTGATTAACATTTATAAAGTGAGCAATAGATAAAAAATTTATAATAGGAAAATGCATAATCATTAATGGACCCTTAGTATTTAATATAGTTAAATTAGCGAAATGCTTGTCTGACAGAAGCCTTAGCTGCAGATATTTATATCAGATAATGTAATTTAACCAACATTGATTTGCTATCCATTACTTGGAGTTACAGGATAGGTACTGTTTGAGCGAATTTTCTAACAACATTAAATATCTTCGTTCTCGTTTCGGCCCAAAACATAAGTCCCCAGGGTGCAAGGTGGTGCTCTGTTTATTAAAAATATATAAATGTTTTGCTCCATCAAGTAATCCAACAATGTGTACGTCACCATCTTGTCTATTTCCAATCTTCTCTCATTGATTGAGACTGATGGGTCCATCCCAAACTACCAAAGAGAAGATTTTGAAATAAGGGCGTGTGCACAAAATGAAAGTACATGCACGCAATGCATACTAACCGAAGTCTCGCAGGTTGTGTGCCTGTACCAGGTGTTTCCATGGTTGTGCCTCTGTACCAGGTGTTGTCATGGTTGTGTGCCTGTACCAGGTGTTGACATGGTTGTGTGCCTGTACCAGGTGTTGACATGGTTGTGTGCCTGTACCAGGTGTTGTCATGGTTGTGCCTCTGTACCAGGTGTTGTCATGGTTGTGCTTCTGTACCAGGTGTTTCCATGGTTGTGCACCTGTACCAGGTGTTTCCATGGTTGTGCGCCTGTACCAGGTGTTTCCATGGTTATGTTCTGTACCAGGTGTTGACATGGTTGTCCTTCTGTACCAGGTGTTTCCATGGTTATGTGCCTGTACCAGGTGTTGACATGGTTGTCCTTCTGTACCAGGTGTTTCCATGGTTATGGGCCTGTACCAGGTGTTTCCATGGTTGTGCGCCTGTACCAGGTGTTTCCATGGTTGTGCGCCTGTACCAGGTGATAGACGTTTAAACTTCAATCCTTTCGTGTGGATATTTTGTCTCACATTTCAACCATCTGAATGACCAACCGCACAGACAACCGGTATGGTACGTTTAAAAGTAATTATATTCTACATTCTGGCTTGAAAGGAAACTTTCCATGTTTCTGCACTGCTTAGGTTTCAGACTGTGTAGCAAGAATTGGTATCGCAGTCTGAGTTATTAGCACACAGACACACACACTACTCTATAATTGACTCTGTTCCATCTTGTTAGGCATTGTTAGTGACCCTGTCATGATGCAGGAGGTACCCTGGTGCTGCACAAGTGAAGAGGAGAAGGAGGAAGAGAAGGAGAAGAGGAGGAGGAAAGGGAAGAAGAGAATGAGAAGCAGGAGGATGAAGAGAATGTGGAGGCGGAAGAGAAGGAGGAGGAGAAGGAGGAGGTGGAGGGGGATGAGGAAGAGAAGGAGGAAGATAAGGAGGAATAGAAGAAGGAGGAGGAGGAAGAGAAGAAGGAGGAGGGAAGGAGTAGGAAAAGGAGGAGGAAGAGGAGGAAGAGAAGGAGGGGGAGGAGGAGGAAGAGGAAGAGGAAGAGGAGGAGCAGGAGGAGGAGAAGGAGGAGGAGGAGGAAGAGGAGGAGGAGAAGGAGGAAGATAAGGAGGAGGAGGAGGATGAGAAGGAGGAGGAGGAGAAAGAGGATGTGAAGGAGGAGGTGAAGGAGGAAGAGAAGGAGGATAGAGGAGGAGGAGGAAGATGAGATGATCCTGTCTATCCGAGAGGGAATGTCGACTGAAGGGTGAGTGATATGGAGTGGTGCCTGGAAGTGTGTATGGGGGGAGGGGGTTGTGTGTGTGTCTGTGTTAAGCAATATGATAATACTGTAGATCCATTATAGAGGGTAAGTGAAATTGTAACCATGTAGGATACAGCTATCTTAACCCGCTTCATTCCGTTCCATTCAAATCTACAGTAAGTAGAGAGGGCATCTTTTAACCTTATCTCTACTCTCTCTGTCTCGCTCTACTCTCTCTGTCTTGCTCTACTCTCTCTGTCTCGCTCTACTCTCCCTGTCTCAGTATACTCTCTCTGTCTCTCTCTACTCTCTGTCTCTCTCTGTCTCTCTCTGTCTCCCTCTCTCCCTCTCTCTGTCTCCCCCTCTCTCTCTATGTCTCTCTCTGTCTCCCCCCACCCCTCTCTCTCTCTGTCTCGCTCTACTCTCTCTGTCTCTCTGTCTCCCTCTCTCTCTCTCTCTGTCTCTCTCTACTCTCTGTCTCTCTCTGTCTCTCTCTGTCTCCCTCTCTCTCTCTCTCTCTCTCTCTCTCTCTCTCTGTCTCCCCCTCTCTCTCTCTGTCTCTCTCTGTCTCCCCCCACGCCTCTCTCTCTCTGTCTCCCCCCCCCCCCTCTGTCTCGCCCCCCTCTCTCTGTCTCTCTCTCTACTCTCTCTGTCTCGCTTTACTCTCTCTGTCTCGCTCTACTCTGTCTCGCTCTACTCTGTCTGTCTCGCTCTACTCTCTCTCTACTCTCTCTGTCTCTCTCTACTCTCTCTGTCTCCCCCTCTCTCTCTCTCTCTGTGTCTCTCTCTGTCTCTCTCTATCTCCCCCTCCCCCTCTCTCTCTCTACTCTCTCTGTCTCTGTCTCTGTCTCTGTCTCTGTCTCTGTTTCTGTCTCTGTTTCTGTCTCTGTCTCTGTCTCTCTCTACCCACTGTCCCCTGTCTACCCTCGCTCTCCCCTCTTTTCTCCCTTTCTCACCTCTCTCTCTCTCTCTCTCTCTCTCTCTCTCTCTCTCTCTCTCTCTCTCTCTCTCTCCCCTTGTGGTCACGTCATGTTCTCTGTTCTTTGCACTTTCTCCGAGGTTCAGAGTTCAATGCTGGGGTTGCACTTTCTCTCTGTCTTATGTAACAGTAGCCTTATGTACAGCAGTCATGTTGCCTCGCATTCTCCTCCTCGTCCTCAGGCATCGCAGTGGATGCCTCCCAAATGGCACCATATTCCCTTTACAGTGCACTACTTTTGATACGGATCCTCGTCAAAAGTAATGCACTACATAGGGAATAGGGTGCTATTTGGGTCGCACATTGAGTTTGGTGACCCTGGAAAAAACAGTTCCCAAGAAAATCTGTGGCATTTCCAAGTTGTCTAATGTGACATCCTAGCTTCCTCTCCTTTCTTCATATAAAAATCTTAAAGTGTGTTTGTGTGTCTTCTGACCAGATATTTGAGTCTCTGATGCAGGGTTTTTTTTTCTTAGATGGTCATATGGAATTGTTTTAAGATGGTCATATGGAATTGTTTTAAGATGGTCATATGGAATTGTTTTAAGATGGTCATATGGAATTGTTTTAAGATGGTCATATGGAATTGTTTTAAGATGGTCATACTATGGATCGTTCAGCTATTTGATTTAAGATTTTTGGTGCTGGTCATAATAGTTCTGTAGGTCTAACCGTTCAGACGCTAGAGACGTTTTTCATGAGAAGACGGGTTTTCGTGATGTCTCATGGTCTGACAAACACCTCTCCTAGCTCTGCCACCTTTCACCGCAGATGAGGAAGTTTGACATCGGCAGATGTGGTGGATTGAGACGCAGCCAATGTTTTCTTCTGTTCCGTTTCAAACGGAACTATTTCAAATAGTGCTTAAACCCAGGTCTAGTGTGTTTGAGGCAGACAGGAGGACACGTTTCAGTTTGACTGAACACAACCCAGGTGTCTCATGCCCCCTGTAGTGAGATGGTTAGTTCAGGAGCAGCTGATTGTCACCCTATACTCAGCTGGGGGGGGGGGGGTCAAAGGTGCTGGAGCTGAGCTATTTATGGGGATTCGGGGCATACTTTTAATCGTAATGAGAATCTTAACATACACACACACACACACACACACAAATACTATTAAAAGTCATTGCGAAATGCATTATCTGTGATTGATTTAGGTTGCCTTTGTTGCAGTGGCAACAAATAGAAAAATACCCAAATTCCAAACCCCGCCAATCTGGCAGTCAAGACAGGCTAAAGCAAACACTGAAAGGTTTTGAAAGATTTCAAACAGTATTTGAACCCAGATGGGATCAGAACCACTGAATCATGTTCTGGTGTGATCAGAACCACTGAATCATGTTCTGGTGGGATCAGAACCACTGAATCATGTTCTGGTGGGATCAGAACCACTGCATCATGTTCTGGTGTGATCAGAACCACTGAATCATGTTCTGGTGTGATCAGAACCACTGAATCATGTTCTGGTGGGATCAGAACCACTGAATCATGTTCTGGTGTGATCAGAACCACTGAATCATGTTCTGGTGGGATCAGAACCACTGAATCATGTTCAGGTGGGATCAGAACCACTGAATCATGTTATGGTGTGATCAGAACCACTGAATCATGTTCTGGTGTGATCAGAACCACTGAATCATGTTCTGGTGTGATCAGAACCACTGAATCGTGTTCTGGTGGGATCAGAACCACTGTCGTCCAGCCGAGCAGAATCATGTTCTGGTGGGATCAGAACCACTGAATCATGTTCTGGTGGGATCAGAACCACTGAATCATGTTCTGGTGGGATCAGAACCACTGAATCATGTTCTGGTGGGATCAGAACCACTGAATCATGTTCTGGTGGGATCAGAACCACTGTCGTCCAGCCGAGCAGAATCATGTTCTGGTGTGAACAACCTCTCTCTCAGACGTGACATCGATAAGCCATACGTCACTCGATTGGTGCCTTTGTTAAGCTATGTGGACAAATGCACACACACACACACACACACACACACACACACACACACACACACACACACACACACACACACACACACACACACACACACACACACACACACACACACACAAACACACACACACACACACTCACACACACACACACACACACACATACACACACACACACACACACACACACACACACACACACACACACACACACACCTTGTAATTCGTACATCTAGCTGCACTGGAAATCCTCTCCCACTTATTCTCAAATTCTCTTTGAGATAGACAGGGATGGTACAGCAACACTCAACAACCAAGGATGGACCACACACACACACACACACACACACACACACATACACACACACACACATACACACACACACACACACACACACACACACACACACACACACACACACACACACCTTGTAATTCGTACATCTAGCTGCATTGGAAATCCTCTCCCACTTATTCTCAAATTCTCTTTGAGATAGACAGGGATGGTACAGCAACACTAAACAACCAAGGATGGACCACCACACACACACACACACACACACACACACACACACACACACACACACACACACATACCCACATACCAGTGGAGGCTGATGAGGGGAGGACGGCTGATAGTATTGTCTGGAACAGAGTGAATGGAAATGCATTAAACCATTGGTTGCAGCAAGCTCTCACAATGTCATTGCAGAATGAGACGTTCGTCCACGTTCTCCTACATCAAATTTCAAGAGATTTTTGTTGTTCCACGGTGGCTAGGAAAAACTCCGTAGAAAGGCCAAAACCCAGGAAGAAACCTAGAGAGGAAACAGGCTATGAGGAGTGGCCAGTCCTCTTCTGGCTGTGCCGGGTGTAGATTATAACAGAACATGGCCAAGATGTTCAAATGTACATAAATGACAGCAGGGTCAAATAATAATATTCACAGTAGTTGTCGAGGGTGCAACAAGTCAGCACCTCAGGAGTAAATGTCAGTTTGCTTTTCATAGTCAATCATTGAGAGTATCTCTACCGCTCCTGCTGTCTCTAGAGAGTTGAAAACAGCAGGTCTGGGACAGGTAGCACGTCCGGTGAACAGGTCAGGGTTTCATAGCCGCAGTCAGAACAGTTGAAACTGGAGCAGCAGCACGGCCAGGTGGACTGGGGACAGCAAGGAGTCATCATGCCAGGTAGTCGTGAGGCATGGTCCTAGGGCTCAGGTCCTCCTCCGAAAGAAAGAAAGAAAGAAAGAAAGAAAGAAAGAAAGAAAGAAAGAGAACGAGAATTAGAGAGAGCATACTTAAATTCAAACAGGACACCAGATAAGACAGGAGAAATACTCCAGATATAACAGACTGACCCTAGTCCCCGACACATAAACTGCTGCAGCATAAATACTGGAGGATGAGATAGGAGGGGTCAGGAGACACTGTGGCCCCATCCGATGATACCCCCGGACAGGGCCAAACAGGCAGGATATAACCCCACCCACTTTGCCAAAGCACAGCCCCCACACCACTAGAGGGATATCTTCAACCACCAACTTACCATCCTGAGACAAGGCCGAGTATAGCCCACAAAGATCTCCTCCACTGCACAACCCAAGAGGGGGGCTCCAACCTGGACAGGAAGACCACGTCAGCGACTCAACCCACTCAAGCGACACACCCCTCCAAGGGACGGCATGGAAGAGCACCAGTAAGCCAGTGACTCAGCCCCTGTAATGGGGTTAGAGGCAGAGAATCCCAGTGGAAAGAGGGGAACCGGCCAGGCTGAGACAGCAAGGGCAGTTCGTCACTCCAGAGCCATTCCGTTCACCTTCACACGCCTGGGCCAGACTACACTCAATCACTGAAGAGATGAGTCTTCAGTAAAGACTCAAAGGTTGAGACCGAGTTTGCGTCTCTCACATGGGTAGGCAGACCATTCCATAGAAATGAGGCTCAATAGGATAAAGCCCTGCCACCAGCTATTTGCTTAGAAATTCTAGGGACAATTAGGAGGCCTTCTTCTTGTGACCGTAGCGTACGTGTAGGTATGTACGACAGGACCAAATCGGAAAGATAGGTAGGAGCAAGCCCATGTAATGCTTCGTTGGTTAGCAGTAAAACCTTGAAATCAGCCCTTGCCTTAACAGGAAGCCAGTGTAGGGAGGCTAGCACTGGAGTAATATGATCCATTTTTTTGGTTCTAGTCATGATTCTAGCAGCCGTATTTAGCACTAACTAAAGTTTATTTAGTGCTTTATCCGGGTAGCCGGAAAGTAGAGCATTGCAGTAGTCTAACCTAGAAGTAACAAAACCATGGATTAATTTTTCTGCATTATTTTTGCAATATTACGTAGATGGAAAAAAGTTGTCCTTGAAACAGACTTGATATGTTCGTCAAAAGAGAGATCAGGGTCCAGAGTAACATCGAGGTCCTTCACAGTTTTATTTGAGACGACTGTACAACCATCAAGATGAATTGTCAGATTCAACAGAAGATCTCTTTTTTCTTGGGACCTAGAACAAGCATCTCTCTTTTGTCCGAGTTTAAAAGTAGAAAGTTTGCAGCCATCCACTTCCTTATGTCTGAAACACATGCTTCTAGCGAGGGCAATTTTAGCTTCACCATGTTTCATTGAAATGTACAGCTGTGTGCCATCCGCATAGCAGTGAAAGTTAACATTATGTTTTCGAATGACATCCCCAAGAGGTAAAATATATATTGAAAACAATTGTGATCCTAAAACGGAACCTTGAGGAACACCGAAATGTACAGTTGATTTGTCTGAGGACAAACCATTCACAGAGACAAACTGATATCTTTCCGACAGATAAGATCTAAACCAGGCCAGAACTTGTCCGTGTAGACCAATTTGGGTTTCCAATCTCTCCAAAAGAATGTGGTGATCAATGGTATCAAAAGCAGCACTAAGGTCTAGGAGCACGAGGACAGATGCAGAGCCTCGGTCTGACGCCATTAAAAGGTTATTTACCACCTTCACTAGTGCAGTCTCAGTGCTATGATGGAGTCTAAAACCAGACTGAAACATTTGTTTGTCTTCAGGAAGGCATTGAGTTGCTGTGCAACAGCCTTTTCAAAAAAAATTGAGAGGAATAGAAGATTCGATATAGGCCGATAGTTTTTAAATTTTCTGGGTCAAGGTTTGGCTTTTTCAAGAGAGGCTTTATTACTGCCACTTTTAGTGAGTTTGGTACACATCCGGTGGATAGAGAGCCGTTTATTATGTTCAACATAGGAGGGCCAAGCACAGGAAGCAGCTCTTTCAGTAGTTTAGTTGGAATAGGTATGTATGCAGCTTGAAGGTTTAGAGGCCATGATTATTTTCATCATTGTGTCAAGAGATATAGTACTAAAACACTCAAAGAAGTTCATTAATTTATTACTGCTAAAGTGAAATCTATTCTCTCTTGGGGAATGCTGCTTTTTAGTTAGCTTTGCGACAGTATCAAAAAATAAATGTAGGATTGTTCTTATTTTCCTCAATTAAGTTGGAAAAATAGGATGATCGAGCAGCAGTGAGGGCTCTTCGATACTGCGCGGTACTGTCTTTCCAAGCTAGTCGGAAGACTTCCAGTTTGGTGTGGCGCCATTTCCGTTCCAATTTTCTGGAAGCTTGCTTCAGTGCTCGGGTATTTTCTGTATACCAGGGAGCTAGTTTCTTATGAGAAATGTTTTTAGTTTTTAGGGGTGCAACTGCATCTAGGGTATTGCGCAAGGTTGAATTGAGTTCCTCAGTTAGTTGGTTAACTGATTTTTGTCCTCTGACGTCCTTGGGTAGGCAGAGGGAGTCTGGAAGGGCATCAAGGAATATTTGGGTTGTCTGAGAATTTATAGTACGTCTTTTGATGTTCCTTGGTTTGAGTCTGAGCAGATTATTTGTTGCAATTGCAAACGTAATAAAAATGGTGGTTCGATAGTCCAGGATTATGAGGAAAAACATTAAGATCCACAACATTTATTCCATGGGACAAAACTAGATCCAGAGTATGACTGTGGCAGTGAGTAGGTCCAGAGACATGTTGGACAAAACCCACTGAGTCGATGATGGCTCCGAAAGCCTTTTGGAGTGGGTCCGTGGACTTTTCCATGTGAATATTATAGTCACCAAAATGTTGAATATGCTCCACTAACCTGTCCACAACACCCTAGAATAACGTATAAGCCAACTTGATTTTCCCAAAGTCCTCAGGACATGGATAGACGTTCAATTTCAACATCAATCTTGAACGACCTGGCTAGTGTGTGTGTATTTGTGTGTGTGTATTTGTGTGTCTGCATGTGTAAAAACCGGGGAGGGAAATCTGAATTAATACAATAGGAAGTTGAGGGAGTTCTTGTCACTTACAAATACATTTTCCAAATACAGTCAAAGATCAATTGAAATATTATAATACACTTTTTAAAGACTTCTCTGTGTAGTTTTTTTTTATTTAGGATTTTTATTTCAGAGGGTCATTTTTATTTCAGGTCCCAAAGTTAATACTTTACCTCTTAGACACAATACATCAACCCCTGTCCACTTGAGGATGATGTTCGTAACTACAGTCAGTGGTGGAGCCCTGAGGAAGAAAAACAAAATGGTGGTTGGCAGAAATTCTAATGTTTTGTTGTTGTGTAGAGCTAGGCAGCCATTTTGTGGTTAATTCTTTACAACGTATCAGGTCTTTTGGTTTTCTCATGATTTGGGTTGGGTCTAATTGGGTTGCTGTCTTGAGGCTCTGTTCTCTCTCCCTCTATCTATCTCCACCTCCTCTCTCTGTCTCTCTCTGTCTCTCTCTCTCTCTCTCTCTCTCTCTCTCTCTCTCATTAGAGTCACTTTTACATTCATGCCCTTGTCTCTATGTGGAAGATAATCTAATTGGCAGCTATGAGGATGGATGGAGGACGGTCATCAGGACAAGGTGACAAGCTTCCTTCCTTGAATCTCTTCTTTTTTACTCTCTCCTCAGAGGGAATCACCTCTACAGAGAGATGAAGAAAGTGTAGAGTGACGAGGGTGGAAAGTGTTGTTTTGGGTTGTGGAAGACAAGGCAGAAACCAGGGGCACATTTCAGTAGTCTAAAGTAAACCTCCTTTCCTTGCCTCCTCAAGTTCATATGTGTTGATATGAACACAAGGAGGAAAACCACAGACTATTGAGATGCAGTGGATTCCTTCTAGAGAGTCTAGTTCTCTGACAATAGTGCAAATGAAGAAGTTGTCTCTTCTTCATCTACACTTAGTACCGTAACGTTTTTTTGCATGTCATGGTATGTCGCCAGCGGTCACTTCACATCTCTCTGGTCTTACCAGATGACCTAGTGTCTCATAAACTGGTAATCTGTTGGCCTATCTACTGTATGTCTCTCTGTCTCTCTCACGCCAGCAGTGACAGAGTCACAGGCAACTGACAGAGATAAATACTCTCCGTAGCGGATCCTAGAGAGAGAGAGAGAGATACAGGATTTGCAGTTTTTTTCCTAGCACACTTGATTACACTAATTGACTTGTCATCAGGACCTTGATTGGTTAAATTAGGTGATTTTGGTGTCAGTACTGTAATTTATAACGTATTTTTGTAACACCACACTTTACAACCAGAGCCATACGCGACTGAGCTGAGAGCCAGCCGATATGAGAAAAAAATATATATTATTCTAGCTCTGTTTCTAATTGCATGTGGATATCACTGACAAAATATCCTAATACGGCTATACTTATCTAACCTCTAGCTATCCAGGTTAGCTCCATTGAGATAGAATCTCATTGAGACGAGGCAGGCTAATGATGTACTCCAATCCCGGACTGGTCCCAAATGGCACCCTATTCCCTGTGTAGTACACTACTTTTGACCAGAGTCACATGGGCACTGTCCAAAGAAGTGCACTACAAAAGGGATTAGGGTTCCATTTTGGGACTCGTTGCAGTGATCAGATCAGTGGGGATAGGTTGGCTTGGGGCCCAGCGCTGGTTGGCTAGGGTAATAGCATCTAGTCGTGAGCTAGACAGGGTTATAGCAAGGCTACACTGGTGTTACGTAATACACACACACACACACACACACACACACACACACACACACACACACACACACTCTATGCAATATCCTCTTAATTCGATTAGAATAAACACACATATGTAAGCAAAAGCACATGCAAGCTTACACACGTGAGTTTGCACACACACACGCACACACACGCACGCACACACACACACGCACACGCACGCACGCACGCACGCACGCACACACACACACACACACACACACACACACACACACACACACACACACACACACACACTATTTGTGTCTTAAGCTAGAACCATCTACAGCTGTTACATGCAAACAAAGTCATTTCCACACTGTGGGAGGAAAAGGTGATTGTTTGATATCAATCGTATACATAGTAGATCATCTATTAACTCCACCTGACACTAATGCAGAAGCCTGTACTTTACTTAAAAGGAGAGGGCTCAATATTCCTCCCTTTTGGATCAATTTTGGATCAATATGTGAATCCATTTGGGAATTGTGTTAATTCTGACAGGCTTGGCAAAAAAACCCCATTAAGATTGGATTTTGACCTCAACGCTCCAAGGACACGTACAGCTGGATCGATATCCAATCGATATCCTGTTGCTACTAGCAAAGACCAATAATAATCAAGAAAGCCGTTGGAGGGGGTGTGGCCTGTTCAGCTGTTAGTGAAACTGATTATCCAAACCATCATGTCAAAATTCCAGTCTGATCCCGGGAAACAGATCCACTCCTGAGTTTCATTCTTTCACCTTTAATCCAGGTCTGATTTAGACCTGGGCACCATGGGTGGGTGCCGTTAATTACCAGGTAGAACAGAAACACAGCAGTACTCAGTACTCAGTATGCTCAGATTATAATTGCCTTTGAAAAGGCTTTACATCAAATCAATCTGTATTTGTCACATACTCCGAATGCAACAAGTGTGGACTTTACCGTGATCTTACTTACAAGCACACAACCATCAGTGCAGTTCAAGAAAAGAGTTAAGAAAATATTTACCAAATAAACTTAAGTAAACAATAATAAAAAGTAACACAATAAAATAACAATAACGTGGCTATATACAGGAGGAGAATATAAATAGTCGGTGCTATTTGATTAATTGTTCAGCTTGTTCTTGGGGGTAGGAGCTGTTAAGGAGCCTTTTGGTCCGGTACCGCTAGCCGTGCGGTAGCAGAGAAAATATTATATGACTTGGGTGACTGGAGTCTCTTACAAAACTTTGGGCTTTCCTCTGACACCGCCTAGTATATAGGTCTTGAATGGCAGGAAGCTTGGCCCCAGTGAGGCACTGAAAACTTACGTACTTGAAACTCACGACCCGCTCAGCGTCGATGTTAACGGATGTCTGTTCTGCCCACCTTTTCCTGTAGTCCACGATCAGCTCCTTAGTCTTGCTCACATTGAGAGAGAGAGGTTGTTGTCCTGGCACCACACTGCCAGGTCTCTGACCTCCTCCCTATAGGCTGTCTCATCGTTGTCAGTGATCAGGCCTACCACTGTTGTGTCATCAGCAAACTTAATGATGGTGTTGGAGTCGTGTTTGGCCACACAGTTGTGGGTGAACAAGGAGTAAAGGAGGGGACTAAGTACACACCCCTGAGGGGCCCCAGTGTTGAAGATCAACGTGGCAGACGTGTTGTTTCCTACCCTTACCACCTGGGGGCGGCCCGTCAGGAAGTCCAGGATCCATTTGCAGAGGGAGATGTTTAGACCCATGGTACTTGGCTTAGTGATGAGCTTAGAGGGCACTACGGTTTTGAACGCTGAGCTGTAGTCAATGAACATCATTCTTACATAGGTGTTCCCTTTGTCCTGGTGGGAAACGGCAGTGAGGAGCGCGATTGAGATTGCGTCATCTGTGGATTTGTTGGGGCTGTATGCAAATTGGAGTGGGTCTAGGGTATCCGGGAGGATGGAGTTGACTTGACCCATGACCAGCCTTTCAAAGCACTTCATGGCTACCGATGTGAGTGCTACGGGGCGGTAATCATTTAGGCAGGTTAACTTCGCTTCCTTGGGCACATGGACTTTTGTGGTCTGCTTGAAACATGTAGGTATTACAAACTCGGTCAGGGAGAGGTTGAAAATGCTGGTTGGTGTGCGCATGGTTTGAGTACACATCCTGGTAATCCGTCTGACCCCGCGGTTTTGTGAATGTTGACCTGTTTTAAAGGTCTTTCTCACATTGGCTACCGAGAGCATTATCACACAGTTGTCCAGAACAGCTGGTGCTCTCGTTTATGCTTCAGTGTTGCCTGCCTCGAAGCGAGCTTAAAATACATTTATCTCGTCTGGTAGGCTCGCTTCACTGAGCAGTTCGCGTCTGGGTTTCCCTTTGTAGCCCGTAATAGTTTTCAAGCGTTCGACGGGCGTCAGAGCAGGTGTAGTTGGATTCAATCTTAATCCTGTATTGACGTTTTGCTTGTTTGTTATTTCGTCTTAGGGCATTGCAGGATTTATTATAAGTGTCCAGATTATTGTCCCGCTCCTTGAAAGCGGCAGCTCTAGCCTTTAGCTCGATGCGCATGTTGCCTGTTATCCTTGGCTTCTGGTTGGGATATGTACGTACTGTCACTGTGGGAACGACGTCGTCATAGCACTTATTGATGAAGCCTATGACAGAGATGGTATACTCCTCAATGCCATTGGATGAATGCCGGAATATATTCCAGTCTGTGCTAGCAAAACAGTCCTGTAGCATCCACGTCATCTGACCACTTCCGTATTGAGCGAGTCACTGGTACATTGAGCGAGTTTATATCTCAAAGACATCAGTCCAGATTTATAATGATCCATCCCAAGTCTCCTATAGACTATTAATGATCCATCCCAAGTCAAGTTATACAGCGAGTCATACAGCAGTCTTTCCACATCTATACAACATACAACATTATACATTGCATTTGAAAAGTATTCAGACCCCTTGACTTTTCCACATTTTGTTACGGTACAGCCTTATTCTAAACTGGATCAACTTCTTCAGGATCGGTGGGTCCCGTTGCGGGACGGTTGAGCTAACGTATGCAAATAGCATAGACATATCTGATATTAGCAGAAAGCTAAAATTGTTACCTTTATTTAACTAGGCAGGTCAGTTAAGAACAAATTCTTATTTTCAATGGCGCCTAGGAACAGTGGGTTAACTGCCTTATTCAGGGGCAGAAGGACAGATTTTTACCTTGTCAGCTCGGGGATTTGATCTTGCAACCTTTTGGTTACTAGTCCAACACTCTAACCACAAGGCTACCTGCTGCCTCATTGTTAATCTAACTGCACTGTCCAAAAAACAGTAGCTATTACAGTGAAAGAATACCATGTTATTGTTTGAAGAGAGTGCACAGTTTTGAACATGAAAAGTTATTAATAATCAAATTAGGCACATTTGGGCAGTCCTGATACAAAATTTTGAACAGAAATGCAATGTTTCATTGGATCAGTCTAAAACTTTTCACATACACTGCTGCGATCTAGTGGCCAAACCTTATTAAGGATCCTTATTAACAGTCTATGACATACACTGCTGCCATCTAGCAGGGAAAATATAAATTGCAACTGAGCTGGAATAATATATTATGGCCGTTCTCTTGCATTTCAAAGATGATGGAACAGAAAATTACCAAAGAACGGTTGTTTTTTTCTTTGTATTATCTTTCACCAGATCTATTGTGTTATATTCTCCTACATTCCTTTCACATTTCCACAAACTTCAAAGTGTTTCCTTTGAAATGGTACCAAGAATATGCATATCCTTGCTTTAGTGCCTGAGCTACAGGCAGTTAGATATGGGTACTATGTGTCATTTTTGGCGAAAATCCTCCTTAAGAGGTTAAATCATGTTATTTTCCTCATAAATCTACACACAATACCCCATAATGACAAAGTGAAAACAGGTTTATATATATATATAGAAATGCATTCAATTTACATAAGTATTCAGGCCTTTTGCTATGAGACTCAAAATTGTGGTCAGTTGCATCCTGTATTCATTGATCATCCTTGAGATGTTTCTACAACTTGATTGGAGTCCACTTGTGGTAAAATAAATTGATTGAACATGATTTGGAAAGACACACAACCTGTCTATATAAGGTCCCACAGTTGACAGTGCATGTCAGAGCAAAAACCAGGACATCATGTCGAAGGAATCGTCCGTAGAGCTCTGAGACAGGATTTTATCGAGGAATAGATCTGGGGAAGGGTAACAAAACATTTCTGCAGCATTAACGGTCTTCAGGAACACAGTGGCCTCCATCATTATTAAATGGAAGAATTTTGGAACCACTAAGACTCTTCCTAGAGTTGGCCGCCCGGCCAAACTGAGCAATCAGGGGAGATAGGCCTTGTTCAGGAAGGTGACCAAGAACCCGATGCTCCCGAGCTCCAGAGTTCCTCTGTGGAGATGGGAGAACATTCCAGAAGGACAGCCATCTCTGCAGCACTCCACCAAATCAGGCCTTTATGGTAGAGTGGCCAGATAGAAGCCACTCCTCAGTGAAAGACACATGACAGCCCGCTTGGAGTTTGAGAAAAGGCACCTAAAGTACTCAGACCATGAGAAACAAGATTCTCTGGACTGATGAAACCAAAATTAAACTATTTGGCCAGAATGCCAAGCATCACATCTAGAGGAGACCTGGCACCATCCCTATGGAGATGTCTTTCAGTGGCAGGGACGGGGAGACTAGTCAGGATCGAGGGAAAGGTGAACAGAGATCATTGATGAAAACCTGCTCCAGAGAGCTCAGGACCTCAGACTGGGGCGAAGGTTCACCTTCCAACAGAACAACAGCCCTAAGCGCACACCCAAGATAACGCAGGAGTGGCTTCGGGACAAGTCTCTGAATGCCCTTGAGTGGCTCAGCCAGAGCCCGGATTTGAACCCAATTGAACATCTCTGGAGGGACCTGAAAATATCTGTGCAGCGACGCTCCCCATCCAACCTGACAGAACTTGAGAGGATCTATAGAGAAGAATGGGAGAACCTCCCCAAATACAGGTGTGTCAAGCTTGTGGCATTATACCATATAATTATCCTTACGTAAATTAAATATTTACGTAAAAAAAAAAGTTTAATAAATTTGCAAAAATGCTAAAAAAAACAACAACTATTTTTGCTTTGTCGTTATGGGGTATTGTGTGTAGATTGATGAGGATAAAAAATAATATTTATCAATTTCATAATAAGGCTGTAATGTAACAAAATGTGTAAAAAGTCAAGGGGCCTGAATACCTTCCCAATGCACTGTATAGGCAATTCGTAAGGCTCTATGGTATAACTCAAAGGTTTAGGGGTTTTAGTTGTGTATCCTACACCTTAGTGGGTTGTAGAGTTTGTAGACAGCTCAGGGTTAAGTTACCTACACCTTAGTGGGTTGTAGAGTTTGTAGACAGCTCAGGGTTAAGTTACCTACACCTTAGTGGGTTGTAGAGTTTGTAGACAGCTCAGGGTTAAGTTACCTACACCTTAGTGGGTTGTAGAGTTTGTAGACAGCTCAGGGTTAAGTTACCTACACCTTGGTGGGTTGTAGAGTTAGTAGACAGCTCAGGGTTAAGTTACCTACACCTTAGTGGGTTGTAGAGTTTGTAGACAACTCAGGGTTAAGTTACCTACACCTTAGTGGGTTGTAGAGTTTGTAGACAGCTCAGGGTTAAGTTACCTACACCTTAGTGGGTTGTAGAGTTTGTAGACAGCTCAGGGTTAAGTTACCTACACCTTGGTGGGTTGTAGAGTTAGTAGACAGCTCAGGGTTAAGTTACCTACACCTTGGTGGGTTGTAGAGTTAGTAGACAGCTCAGGGTTAAGTTACCTACACCTTAGTGGGTTGGAGAGAGAGAGAGAGAGAGACACACACACACAGAAATATTTTTAATATTGATGAGTGGAGGGAATTATTTACTATTCCAGGCCTGGGAATGTATTTGGCTGTGTGTGTGTGTGTGTGTGTGTGTGTGTGTGTGTGTGTGTGAGTGTATGTGTGTGTGTGTGTGTGTGTGTGTGTGTGTGTGTGTGTGTGTGTGTGTGTGTGTGTGTGTGTGTGTGTGTGTGTGTGTGTGTGTGTGTGTGTGTGTGTGTCTCTCTCTCTCACTCAGAAACACATTCTGCAATAAACATGAGGAAAGGAAATAGAAAAAATACAGTTGATTGGATTCTGTTCATGTCTAGAGAGACGTCACTGAGTTCTCCAAACACACATAATGTCTCCCTGGGCTGGTACGTTACTGAGTTCTCAAAAAACACATAATGTCTCTCTGGGCTGGTTCATTACTGAGTTCTCCAAAAACACATAATGTGTCCCTGGGCTGGTACGTTACTGAGTTCTCCAAAAACACATAATGTCTCCCTGGGCTGGTACAGCAGATTTAATGTGTGTGTGTGTGTGTATGTATGCTTGCATATGTTATAGAGTGTTGTGTGAAAATGAGTCTTATGAGTGTTTTTATTAAATCTTATTAAAGTGTGTGTTTGTGTGTGTGTGTGTGTGTGTGTGTAGGTCTTTACACTTCCCCAGACCTCTGCTGTGGTTTAGCTAAATTAACTAGCTATGTGCTCTTTCTTATGCATCACACACACACACGCACACACACGCACACACTAATGCAGAAGGAGAGGGATCAATATTCCTCCCTTTGGATCATTATGGGAATTGATTTGGGAATTGTGTTAACCCTTGTGTGAGGTTCATGTTTTGTGTTATTCACCCAATGTTCCCTGTGTCTGAAGGTCCCACAACATTATTAGGTTTTTAAAACAGTACAGCAATAATAACAATATAGGTAAAAATACTAAACTCTTAGATGCTGACACATCAACTACAAGCCCCCTATAGACATAGGCATACATGGTTCATATTTGCCATTTAGATAGATTACATTTATCATTAAAAGCTTTAATATATATTTTAAAATTATATATATATATATTTATTTAACAAAATCAATCATAATAGAGACACGGGTGGAATAAATAATGTTTCTCTTGAACTAATATAAATGAAACTATTAATGTTTATTGAACTGAACAAATTGGAAGGACACATTTTACGTACAGTATTTTTTTATGGGAATGATTAATGAGCCCCATTGAAGAACAAATTAATAAGGTCGGTCTACACACCACATGAGGGACAGAGTTTTACTATGTGTTCTGTGACTTCCTGTCTTTCTTGGGTCCACACACGTCACATCACTTCTTCTTGTTGCTACTGGCGATCTAGAATGATGAAAACACCTAGTTCATGAATTTTACTAGCATCTCACTCACTCACGTATATAGTTACAGCAGACCAAGGTAGGAGAGTCAGACACACACACGTACATGCAACAACATCACTCACACCTACTTCCTGTATTGGAGTTGTTGGTTCTGTGGGTCGGGAGGATGGGGGCACCAGCATCCTCCTCCTGAATCCTCCTCACGATGGCTGCAGAAGCTGGGGTCCTTGGGACATGTTGCCTCCTCTGGATTCGAGGTCTTACCAATGCCTTTCCCAGCTCCTCGAGAAAGAGCCGTCTCCTCTGGAACTTCCCTCTGTTCCAATCTGGGTTCAACGCCGTCCAGATGACAAACGCTTTGTACGGCGCAGATGTCCAAGATGTTGAAGAATATCACAAGATGCCAGCGTAGGGTTCTTCATTTGAAGCTGTAGTCAGTCACCAGCTTGTCCAAATTGTCCATCCCTTCTTGTGTGGCATTGTAATCCATGATGATTTCTGTTTTTTTTATGTTCTTGACCACAGATTCTTCCATCCCTATGCAGCGTACTCCTTAGTACCACATTTTTGCCTTTCTTTGGCACGTATGACACTAGGGACGTGTCGGCCGTGAACACAAACTTAGAGGGATTGAAAGGCCTGTTCCGTGTATTCAACAGCTGAGGTGGGAGCTCTGGCTTGTTTTTTCATACTGTTCATACCATCGTCAGCTTCCTCTTTGAGGAGCTCCTGTCCCAGCTTGTGCGAAGTAAAAAAGTTATTGCATGTGATGCTGTGGCCACGGAGTCCCTGTGTCACGTCCAGGACAACCCGCATCCCTTAGTTCTTCTCAGGGGCTCCTCCATCTGGCTTCCCCGTATACACTGCCAAGTTCCACACATTTGATGAAGCAGCATCACAGGAAGCCCAGATCTTCAGTCCATATTTAGCGGATTTAGACGGTATGTACTGCCTGAAGGGGCAGCGGGCCCCTAAATTACATAAGCTGCTTATCTACAGTAACTTTGGACCCAGGGTTGTTAAACAGGGGAAGGCGGTCCACCCACTTGGATCTGAAAACACCAGTAAGAACCACAAAAGTGTGCATGTAACTGAGTTTGGTTCATTTCCTTCGATCTCGCTCCAAAAAAAACATGCCTTCCCTCCAATGTAGTGCTGTCCAGAATGATTTTCTGGATGGTGTCTGGGATGAACAGTACAAAATCAGACAGTTAAAATATACATTTAACACACACACACACACACACACAGTCACAATCAGTACAGACAGAAACACACACAACACTCCCACACTTTCCTAGAAAATGTCATCCAGAAAGTGAGGTTAAAGTAATGATGATATCTGCGGCGTGAACACAATCTGATGAGGGAATTATGGGGAGTGAGGAGAAATGTTGCCTAGGCAACAGGCTGCTGTGTTGCTGAGCCACTCTTTAAATCACCTCTCGAATGAGGTGCTGACTCCCTCCTTATATCACCTCTCGAATGAGGTGCTGACTCCCTCCTTATATCACCTCTCTAATGAGGGGCTGACTCCCTCCTTTTATCAACTCACTCATCCTGTGCGTAGACCCTCAACCCCCCCCCCCCCCCCCCCCCCATTAGATGGTGTCTGTGCTGGTCCTGTGGGCATCCCCCCCATTAGATATTGTCTGAGCTGGTCCTGTGGGCATCCCCCCCATTAGATATTGTCTGAGCTGGTCCTGTGGGCACCCCCCCCCCCCATTGGATAGGGTCTGAGCTGGTCCTGTGGGTGTTCCTCCCCATTGGATAGTGTCTGAGCTGGTCCTGTGGGTGTCCCTCCCCATTGGATAGTGTCTGAGCTGGTCCTGTGGGTGTCCCTCCCCATTGGATAGGGTCTGAGCTGGTCCTGTGGGTGTCCCTCCCCATTGGATAGGGTCTGAGCTGGTCCTGTGGGTGTCCCTCCCCATTGGATAGTGTCTGAGCTGGTCCTGTGGGTGTCCCTCCCCATTGGATAGGGTCTGAGCTGGTCCTGTGGGTGTCCCTCCCCATTGGATAGTGTCTGAGCTGGTCCTGTGGGTGTCCCTCCCCATTGGATAGGGTCTGAGCTGGTCCTGTGGGTGTTCCTCCCCATTGGATAGGGTCTGAGCTGGTCCTGTGGGTGTCCCACCCCATTGGATAGTGTCTGAGCTGGTCCTGTGGGTGTCCCTCCCCATTGGATAGGGTCTGAGCTGGTCCTGTGTGTATCATCCCCCCATTGGATAGGGTCTGAGCTGGTCCTGTGGGTGTCCCTCCCCATTGGATAGGGTCTGAGCTGGTCCTGTGGGTGTCCCTCCCCATTGGATAGTGTCTGAGCTGGTCCTGTGTGTATCATCCCCCCATTGGATAGGGTCTGAGCTGGTCCTGTCGGTGTCCCTCCCCATTGGATAGGGTCTGAGCTGGTCCTGTGGGTGTCCCTCCCCATTGGATAGGGTCTGAGCTGGTCCTGTGGGTGTCCCTCCCCATTGGATAGGGTCTGAGCTGGTCCTGTGGGTGTCCCTCCCCATTGGATAGTGTCTGAGCTGGTCCTGTGGGTGTCCCTCCCCATTGGATAGTGTCTGAGCTGGTCCTGTGGGTGTCCCTCCCCATTGGATAGTGTCTGAGCTGGTCCTGTGGATGTCCCTCCCCATTGGATAGGGTCTGAGCTGGTCCTGTGTGTATCATCCCCCCCATTGGATAGGGTCTGAGCTGGTCCTGTGGGTGTCCCTCCCCATTGGATAGGGTCTGAGCTGGTCCTGTGGGTGTTCCTCCCCATTGGATAGGGTCTGAGCTGGTCCTGTGGGTGTCCCTCCCCATTGGATAGGGTCTGAGCTGGTCCTGTGGGTGTTCCTCCCCATTGGATAGGGTCTGAGCTGGTCCTGTCGGTGTCCCTCCCCATTGGATAGTGTCTGAGCTGGTCCTGTGGGTGTCCCTCCCCATTGGATAGGGTCTGAGCTGGTCCTGTGGGTGTCCCTCCCCATTGGATAGGGTCTGAGCTGGTCCTGTGGGTGTCCCTCCCCATTGGATAGGGTCTGAGCTGGTCCTGTGGGTGTCCCTCCCCATTGGATAGGGTCTGAGCTGGTCCTGTGGGTGTCCCTCCCCATTGGATAGGGTCTGAGCTGGTCCTGTGGGTGTCCCTCCCCATTGGATAGTGTCTGAGCTGGTCCTGTGTGTATCATCCCCCCATTGGATAGGGTCTGAGCTGGTCCTGTCGGTGTCCCTCCCCATTGGATAGGGTCTGAGCTGGTCCTGTGGGTGTCCCTCCCCATTGGATAGGGTCTGAGCTGGTCCTGTGGGTGTCCCTCCCCATTGGATAGGGTCTGAGCTGGTCCTGTGGGTGTCCCTCCCCATTGGATAGTGTCTGAGCTGGTCCTGTGGGTGTCCCTCCCCATTGGATAGTGTCTGAGCTGGTCCTGTGGGTGTCCCTCCCCATTGGATAGTGTCTGAGCTGGTCCTGTGGATGTCCCTCCCCATTGGATAGGGTCTGAGCTGGTCCTGTGTGTATCATCCCCCCATTGGATAGGGTCTGAGCTGGTCCTGTGGGTGTCCCTCCCCATTGGATAGGGTCTGAGCTGGTCCTGTGGGTGTTCCTCCCCATTGGATAGGGTCTGAGCTGGTCCTGTGGGTGTCCCTCCCCATTGGATAGGGTCTGAGCTGGTCCTGTGGGTGTTCCTCCCCATTGGATAGGGTCTGAGCTGGTCCTGTCGGTGTCCCTCCCCATTGGATAGTGTCTGAGCTGGTCCTGTGGGTGTCCCTCCCCATTGGATAGGGTCTGAGCTGGTCCTGTGGGTGTCCCTCCCCATTGGATAGGGTCTGAGCTGGTCCTGTGGGTGTCCCTCCCCATTGGATAGGGTCTGAGCTGGTCCTGTGGGTGTCCCTCCCCATTGGATAGGGTCTGAGCTGGTCCTGTGGGTGTCCCTCCCCATTGGATAGGGTCTGAGCTGGTCCTGTGGGTGTCCCTCCCCATTGGATAGGGTCTGAGCTGGTCCTGTGGGTGTCCCTCCCCATTGGATAGGGTCTGAGCTGATCCTGTGGGTGTTCCTCCCCATTGGATAGGGTCTGAGCTGGTCCTGTGGGTGTCCCTCCCCATTGGATAGGGTCTGAGCTGGTCCTGTGTGTATCATCCCCCCATTGGATAGGGTCTGAGCTGGTCCTGTGGGTGTCCCTCCCCATTGGATAGTGTCTGAGCTGGTCCTGTGGGTGTCCCTCCCCATTGGATAGTGTCTGAGCTGGTCCTGTGGGTGTTCCTCCCCATTGGATAGTGTCTGAGCTGGTCCTGTGGGTGTCCCTCCCCATTGGATAGGGTCTGAGCTGGTCCTGTGGGTGTCCCTCCCCATTGGATAGGGTCTGAGCTGGTCCTGTGGGTAGGCACCAGACGTTATCTATCTACTGTATGTCTATACATGCATCACACAGAAATGTAATGCTCTTTGCTGTTGCAGTTAAGTCAGAGAGGCTTGTTCCTGGTTATAGCTCCTGATCATGTTAACTTGGCCTCTCCATATTCTACGTGACTGCAGTGTGGGATTTCATTAGACATTTTAAAATCCATTTTCACAAACAACAAATGTGCGGTTAAAATAGGAAAAAAACACACATTTCTTCCCACAGAGCCGTGGGGTGAGACAGGGATGCAGCTTAAGCCCCACCCTCTTCAACATATATATCAATGAATTGGCAAAGACACTAGAACAGTCTGCAGCACCTGGCCTCACCCTACTAGAATCTGAAGTCAAATGTCTACTGTTTGCTGATGATCTGGTGCTTCTGTCCCCAACCAAGGAGGGCCTACAGCAGCACCTAGACCTTCTGCACAGATTCTGCCAAATTTGGGCCCTGACAGTGAATATCAGTGAAACCAAATTAATGGTGTTCCAAAAAAGGTCCAGTCGCCTGGACCACAAATACAAATTCCACCTAGACACTGTTGCCCTAGAGCACACAAAAAACCATACATACCTCGGCCTAAACATCAGTGCCACAGGTAACTTCCACAAAGCTGTGAACAATCTGAGAGACGAGGTCATTCTATGCCATCAAAAGAAACATCAAATTTGACATACCAATTAGGATCTGGCTAAAAATACTTGAAATAGTTATAGAACTCATTGGCCTTTATGATTGTGAGGTCTGGGGTCCGCTCACCAACCAAGAACTCACAAAATGGGACAAACACCAAATTGAGACTCATGCAGAATTCTGCAAAAGTGTCCTCCATGTACAACGTAAAACACCAAATAATGCATGCAGAGCAGAATTAGGCAGACACCCGCTAAATATCAAAATCCAGAAAGAGTCGTTAAATTCTACAAACACCTAAAAGAAAGCGATTCCCAAACCTTTCATAACAAAGCCATCATCTACAGAGAGATGAACTTGGAAAAGAGTCCCCTTAGCATGCTGGTCCTGGGGCTCTGTTCACAAACACAAACAGACCCCACAGAGCCCTTGGACAGCAACACAATTAGACCCAACCAAATCATGAGTAAGCAAAAATATAATTTATTGACACATTGGAAAGAATTAACAAAAAAGAAGAGCAAACTCCCATGCTATTTGGCCCTAAACAGAGAGTACACAGTGGCAGAATACCTGTCCACTGTGACTGACCCAAACTTAAGAAAGCTTTGACTATGTACAGACCCAGTGAGCATAGCTTTGCTATTGAGAAAGGCCGCCTTAGCCTGTCATCTCTTGAGAGCCAGGTCTGCCTATGTGCACACTGCCCACAAAATGAGGTGCAAACTGACCTGTACTTCCTAACCTCTTGCCAAATGTATGACCATATTAGAGACACATATTTCACTCAGATTACACAGATCCACAAAGAATTTTAAAATCAAACCCGATTTTGATCAACTCCCATACCTACCCGATGAAATACCACAGTGTGCCATCACAGCAGCAAGATTTGTAATCTGTTGCCACAAGAAAAGGGAAACCAGTGAAGAACAAAAACCAATATAAATATACCTTTTGTACTTTAACCATTTGCACGTCGTTACATTACTGTATATTACTGAATTGAGAGAGAGAGAGAGAGAGAGAGGGAGAGTGAGCTTGTGCTGGCCTACCTGTCCAAAGCTCCTAACCCAAAGGCATCATATCTCTTTCCACCCTCCTCTCCGTCTGGCTCTGTGCAGGGAGTTTGGCTCCATCAATAGATGGGCAGTAATGAACACCCTGCCTGAACATGTCACCCTGACTTCCACTGTGGAGTGGCAGCACTCTTAGCTCTGCTCACTAGGACATCAATTCAGTCATCATCATCATCTCCCTCTCCTTTCCTCTCCCCCCCTTGCCTCCTCTCCCACTCCTCTCATCTCCTACACAAGAGTCAAAATGGCGCCAACAGGTACGGTGACCCGGTTTCTAGTCAAAATGGCACCAACAGATCCCAATGGCTGGACCAAAATGAAGATGCCGGAGAAGAGGTGGAAGAAGCGGGGCCCTAGTCAGACTCAGTTGGCCTGCATACCATCCAATGTTTTGGGGTATATTACGTGCTAACCTTCAGTCCCAGGACAATAAAGTAGACAAGCTCAGGGAAAGGATCTCCTTGCAGAGAGACATCAGGGACAGTAACAGACTCTCCGGATATATATTACCCATCCATTCAGCCAGCGGGGTTCTCCGTCCATCGTGCGGACAAGGATAAAGAACTCTCTGGAAAAAGAAAGGCGGAGCGGTTTGTTTCACGATTAACAACTCATGATGTAATTGTAGTAACGTACAGGAACTCAAGACATTTTGTTCTCCCCATCTGGAGTGCCTCACCATCAAGTGGCAATCACATTACCTACCGAGAAAAATGTATTTGGTCATCGTCAATGCTGTGTATATTCCCCCCCACGAGACGACAGCTCTCAAGGAACACTGAACTATGTGCAAACTGGAACCCGATTCCTCATTTATTCTAGGTGGGGACTTTAATAAAGGAAACCTGAGGAAAGTGTTCCTGAAATTCTATCAGCACATCTCCTGTGCTACACGCATCACATACCCTGGATCATTGCTATTCTTGCTTCTGGGACATCTACAAGGCCCTCCCCCACCCTGCCTTTGGCAAATCAGATCATGTCTCCATTCTGATCCTCCTCACCTCTAGGCAGAAACTTGAACAGGAAGCTCCAGCGGTTAGGACTGTTCAAAGTCTGTCTGGCAAATCATAATCCATGCTTCAAGATTGTTTTGATCATGCAGACTGACAAATGTTCCCGAGAATAGTATTGATGTCACTGACTCGGTGACTGTGTTCATCAGGAAGTGCATAGAGGATGTTGTTCCCATGGTGACTGTGTTCATCCGGAAGTGCATAGAGGATGTTGTTCCCATGATGACTGGGTTCATCAGGAAGTGCATAAAGGATGTTGTTCTCACTGTGATGATTAGATCTTATTCAAACCAAAATCCATGGATAGATGGCAACATTCGAGCAAAACTGAAAGAGCAAACTACCTCATTTAACCATGGCAAGGTGACTTGGAATATGGATGTGTACAAAACAGACCAACTATGCAGCGTGGTGAGTGTACATTTTACACAAGAAACAATAAATAACAACGGTGATGCTGACTAGGGCTATACAGGCCACTAACACAGACAACTACCCACAACTAAGGTGGGAAAACAGGCTGCCTAAGTATGATTCCCAATCAGAGACAACGATAGACAGCTGTCCCTGACTGAGAACCATACCCCGGCCAAAACATAGAAACAGAAAACATAGAAATAAAGAAACTAGATTGCTCACCCCACATCACACCCTGACCTAACCAAATAGAGACATAAAACGGTTCTCTAGGGTCAGGGCGTGACACTATGACCTCCGTAAGGCAATCAAAGAGTGCAAAATTACAGTACAGGGATCAGGTGGAGTTGCAATTTCAACGTCTCAGAAATTACAATTTTCAATCATGAATTATAAAGGGAAAACCGGCCATGTCGCGGACACAGATGCCTCACTCCTGGACGAGATTAACATCCGCTTCGAGGAAAGCATAATCGAGCCTCTGATGCGGGCCCCCGACTACCATCTAGAAGATAATCAAGGACCTCAGCCAACCGAGCCATGGCCTGTTCACCCCACTACCATCTAGAGGATAATGAAGGACCTCAGCCAACCGAAATAGAGTCATTTAACACGAGTCACTTAAACATTGTTTACATACAAAACACACCATTACATGTATATACATACAGTCTCCAGATCTCAACCCCATAGAAAATCTTTGGAGGGAGTTGAAAGTCTGTGTTGCCCAGCAACAGCCCCAAAACATCACTGCTCTAGAGGAGGTCTGCATGGAGGAATGGGCCAAAATACCAGCAACAGTGTGTGAAAACCTTGTGAAGACTTACAGAAAACGTCTGACCTCTGTCATTGCCAACAAAGGGTATATAACAAAGTATTGAGATAAACTTTTGTTATTGACCAAATACTTATTTTCCACCATCATTTGCAAATAAATTCATAAAAAATGCTACAATGTGATTTTCTGGATTTTTTTTCTAATTTTGTCTGTCATAGTTGAAGTGTACCTATGATGAAATTTACAGACCTCTCTCATCTTTTTAAGTGGGAGAACTTGCACAATTGGTGGCTGACTAAATACTTTTTTGCCCCACTGTATATATTTCTATACATTATATCTACTTATATTTATATTCCGGTCTCTGTCATTGCTTGATCTGATATTTCTCAATTTCTTTATTTTTCTGGATTGTGAGTACAGTATATGTTATTATATTTTATTGCTAGGTATTACTGCAATGTTGGAGCCAGAGTTCTGGAAGATGGAGCGATGCAGGGTTGAAAGAGAGTACAAACCTCTGTTTGACCTGTGACTGGTAGTCTTTTTCTCTCACTCTGTCAATCTGATATACTCACTTTGTTTATCAGCCTCTGTCTCTTTATCATCTCCATCTGTTCAACCCTTTCAAAATCTCTGTAATGCTCCATGTTTTCTCTCTCTCTCTCTCTGCCTCTCTGCTTCTCTCTTTCTCTCTCTCTCTCTCTCTCTCTCTCTCTCTCTCTCTCTCTGCCTCTCTTTCTCTCTCTCTCTCTCTCTCTGTCTCTCTGCCTCTCTCTCTCTCTCTCTCTCTCTCTCTGCCTCTCTCTCTCTCTCTCTCTCTCTCTCTCTCTCTCTCTCTCTCTCTGCCTCTCTCTCTCTCTGCCTCTCTGCCTCTCTGCTTCTCTCTCTCTCTCTGCCTCTCTCTCTCTCTCTCTCTGCCTCTCTCTCTCTCTCTCTCTCTCTCTCTCTCTCTCTCTCTCTGCCTCTCTCTCTCTCTCTCTCTCTCTCTCTCTCTATCTCTCTCTCTCTCTCTCTCTCTCTCTCTCTCTGTCTCTCTCTCTGCGTCCTCTTCCTCCCTTTTCATCCCTCCTTTCTTTCTGATCTCCTCATCATAAACCATTCTGCTGTCGTAAACCACTTGTTCTCCCACTCTCTCTTTCTTTCTAGTTTTATTTCTTACTTTTTTCTTCATCTAAACGCTCTCTTTTTCTTCTTCCTTTACTTTCTCTCTCTGTCATTTTCATAATGTTTATTTCTTCCCCACTCATGTCCTCAATTAGTTGCAATAGGATCTACCTCCTCCTCCCTCTCTCTGGTCAATAATGTCATCCTCCTCCATCTCCCTGGTCAATAATGTCCTCCTTCCTCTCTGATCAATAATGTCCTCCTCCCTCTCTGGTCAATAATGTCCTCCTATCTCTCTCTGGTCAATGATGTCCTCTTCCCTCTCTCTGGTCAATAATGTTCTCCTCCCTCTCTCTGGTCAATAATGTACTCCTCCCTCTCTCTGGTCAATAATGTTCTCCTCCTCTCTCTCTGGTCAATAATGTACTCCTCCCTCTCTCTGGTCAATAATGTCCTCCTCCTCTCTCTCTCTGGTCAATAATGTCCTCCGCCTCTCTCTCTCTGGTCAATAATGTCCTCCGCCTCCCTCTCTCTGGTCAATAATGTCCTCCTCCTCTCTCTCTCTGGTCAATAATGTCCTCCGCCTCCCTCTCTCTGGTCAATAATGTCCTTCCTCCTCCTCTCTCTCTCTGGTCAATAATGTCCTCCGCCTCCCTCTCTCTAGTCAATAATTTCCTCCTCCTCCCTCTCCTTGATATATCAATTCCTTCTCCTACATCTCTCTTGTCAGTAATGTCCAACTCCAGCCTGGCTTCAGATGTTCAGCAAATACATATTGTTTTAAAGAATAAAGACAGACATAATTTCCTGCATTTGGTCTTTTGCATGTTATGATCATACTGTGTATATGGTGTTCTGTCTAACATAATCTGTGTGAGCCTTACATAACACACACACACACACACACACACACACACACACGCACGCACGCACGCACGCACACGCACACACACACACACACACACACACACACACACACACACACACACACACACACACACACACACACACACACACACACACACACACACACACACACACACACACACAGCAAAAAGAGGAGAACCATCTACCTCCCCAGACATTAATACTAAGCAGTTTGCTATGGCAACCATTCTCAGTCCTGGTCCCAGTTTGGCTATTCAGTTTCTTTCTATCTTTCACTTCACTGGTTCTCTCTCTCTTTACCTCTCTCTTCCTCTCTTTACCTCTCTCTTCCTCTCTTTACCTCTCTCTTCCTCTCTCTTCCTCTCTACCTCTCTCTGTCTCTCTCTCTCTCTCTCTCTCTACCTCTGTCTCTCTCTCTCTCGCTACCTCTCTCTCTCTACCTCTCTCTCTCTACCTCTCTCTACCTCTCTCTCTCTCTCTTCCTCTCTTTACCTCTCTCTTCCTCTCTCTTCCTCTCTCTACCTCTCTCTGTCTCTCTCTCTCACTCTCTACCTCTCTCTTTCTACCTCTCTCTACCTCTCTCTCTCTCTACCTCTCTCTCTCTCTCTCTCTCTGTCTCTCTCTCTCGCTACCTCTCTCTACCTCTCTCTCTCTCTCTACCTCTCTCTACCTCTCTCTCTCTCCCTCTCCCTCTCTCTTCCTCTCTCTTCCTCTCTCTCTCTCTCTCTACCTCTCTCTCTCTCTCCCTCTACCTCTCTCTGTCTCTCTCTCTCTCTCTCTCTCTCTACCTCTCTATCACTCTCTACCTCTCTTCTTTTTTCTCTCTCTCTCTCACTCTCAGTTAAATTTTATTGGCACATGAACAGTAAACATTACACTCACAAACATTTAAAAAAGGAATAGAGACATTTCAAATGTCATTTTATGCACAGTGTTATAAACAATGTGTAAATAGGTGAAAGGAAAGTAATTAAACATATGGGTTTTTATTTAAATCAAATCAAATGTTATTTGTCATCGAATACAACAGGTGTAGAATTTACATTTTAGTTAAACCTGTTAGGTTAAGTGGCAACATATGTCACTTTTTGATGAATTACGTGCCCAAAAGCTAGCGGAACGCCCGTCCTAGACAGGTTAAATGCTTACAAGCCCTTAACCAACAACGCAATTCAAGAAATAGAGTTAATAAAATATTGACTAATTAAACAAAAGTACAAAAAAAAAAAAATCATTCACAAGGTAACACAATACATTTACATAACAATAACGAGGCTATATACACAGTACCTGAGTCAATGTGCGGGTGTGCAGGTTAATTGGGGTCATTTTGTGAAAGTGACTAAGCATAGATAATAAACAGCAACAGTGTAAAATAAAATGTAAACAGTCTGGGTAGCCATTTGACTAGATGTTCAGGAGTCTTATGGCTTCAGGGTGGAAGATGTTTAGTAGTTGTCCTAGACGTGGCCCTCCTGTAACGCTTGCCGTGCAGTAGTAGAGAGAACAGTCTATGACTTTGGTGACTGGAGCCTTTGACAATTTTTTGGGACCTTCCTCTGACACCGCCTAGTATATAGGTCCTGGATGGCAGGAAGCTTGACCCAGTGATGTACTGGGCCGTACCCACTACTCTCAGTAGTGCCTTATGGTCAGATTATGGTCTTATGGCCGAGCAGTTGCCATACCAGGCAGTGATGCAACTGATCAGAATGCTCTCAATGGTGCAGCTGTAGAACCTCTCCCCAATTTCTCCCCAATTTCGCACTGCATCGCAGCTAGCACGATGCAGTGCCTTAGGCCACTGCGCCACTCGGGGGCGCACTAGCGACTCCTGTTGCCGGTCGGGCGCAGTGCACGCTGACCAGGTTGCTAGGTGTACGGTGTTTCCTCCAACACATTGGTGCGGCTGGCTTCCAGGTTGGATAGTTACTATCTTGTCTCATCGCTACAACTCCCGTACGGGCTCGGGAGATGTCGATGTCAATGGGGGAGTGCTCGGACCTCCTTTTCCTGTAGTCCACGATCATCTCCTTTGTCTTGATCACATTGAGGGAGAGGTTGTTGTCCTGGCACCACACTGCCAGGTCTCTGACCTCCTCCCTATAGGCTGTCTCATAGATGTCAGTGACCAGACCTACCATTGTTGTGTCATCAGCAAACTTAATGATGGTGTTGGAGTCGTGTTTGGCCACACAGTTGTGGGTGAACATGGAGTAAAGGAGGGGACTAAGAACACACCCCTGAGGGGTCCCAGTGTTCAGGATCAACGTGGCAGACGCGTTGTTTCCTACCCTTACCACCTGGGGGCGGCACGTCAGGAATTCAAGGATCCAGTTGCAGAGGGAGGTATTTAGACCCAGGATACTTAGCTTAGTGATGAGCTTTGAGGTCACTATGGTTTTGAACGCAGAGCTGTAGTCAATGAACAGCATTCTCACATAGGTGTTCCTTTTGTCCTGGTGGGAAAGGGCAGTGTGGAGTGCGATTGAGATTGTGTCATCTGTGGATCTGTTGGGGCGGTATGCGAATTGGAATGGGTCTAGTGTTTCTGTCATGATGGTGTTGTGAGCCCTTTTTCAGGACCCTGTCTTTCAAATATAATTAGTAAAAATCCAAATAACTTCACAGATCCTCATTGTAAAGTGTTTAAACACTGTTTCCCATCTTTGTTCAATGAACCATACACAATAAAGAACGATACACAATTAATGAACGGTCGTTAAGACACTAACAGCTTACAGACGGTATGCAATTAAGGTCACAGTTATGAAACCTTAGGACACTAAAGAGGCCTTTCTACTGCCTCTGAAAAACACCAAAAGAAAGATGCCCATGGTCCCTGCTCATCTGTGTTAACGTGCCTTAGGCATGCTGCAAGGAGCCATGAGAACTGCAGATGTGGCCAGGGAAATAAATTGCAATTTCCGTACTGTGAGACGCCTAAGACAGCGCTACAGGGAGACAGGACGGACAGCTGATCGTCCTCGCAGTGGCAGACCACGTGTAACAACACCTGCACAGGATCGGTACAGCTGAACATCACACCTGCGGGACAGGTTGGTAACAACAACTGCCCGAGTTACACCAGGAACGCCCAATCACTCCATCAGTGCTCAGACTGTCCGCAATAGGCTAAGAGAGGCTGAACTGAGGGTGTGTAGGCCTGTTGTAAAGCAGGTCCTCACCAGACATCACCGGCAATAACGTCACCTATGGGCACAAACCCACCGTCGCTGGACCTGACAGGACTGGCAAAAAGAGCTCTTCACTGACGAGTTGCGGTTTGGTCTCACCAGGGATGATGGTCGGATTCGTGTGTATCGTCGAAGGAATGAGCGTTACACCGAGGCCTGTGCTCTGGAGCGGGATCGATTTGGAGGTGGTGGGTCCATCGTGATCTGGGGCAGTGTGTCACAGCATCATTGCACTGAGCTTGTTGTCATTGCAGGCAATCTCAATGCTTTGGTTAAAGGGAAGACGTCCTTCTCCCTCATGTGGTACTCTTTCTGCAGGCTGATCCTGACATGACCCTCCAGCATGACAATGCCACCAGTCATACTGCTCGTTCTGTGTTTGATTTCTGGCAAAACAGGAATGTCAGTGTTCTGCCATGGCCAGCGAAGAGCCCGGATCTTAATCCCATTGAGCACGTCTGGGACCTGTTGGATCGGAGGGTGAAGTCTAAGGCCATTCCTCCCAGAAATGTCTGTGATATTTCAAGTGCCTTGATGGAAGAGTGGGGTTACATCTCACAGCAAGAACTGACAAATCTGGTCCAGTCCATGAGGAGCAGATGCACTGCAGTACTTAATTAACCTGCCTAGGACTGGGGTTCCCTCGCCAATAGCCAATGAAATTGCAGGGCGCCAACAGAAATCTCATAAATCAAATTTCTCAAAATTCAAGTATTTTACAGCATTTTAAAGATAAAATTCTCGTTAATCCAGACACAGTGTCTGATTTAAAAAATGCTTTACAGCGAAAGCTCCACAAAAGATGATGTTAGGTCCCCACCAAGCCACAGAAAAACCCAGCCATTTTTCCAGCCAAAGAGAGGAGTCACAAAAAGCACAAATAGAGATAAAATTAATCACTAATTTTTGATAATCTTCATCAGATGACACTCATAGGACTTCATGTTACACAATACATGCATGTTTTGTTTGATAAAGTTTATATTTATATCCAAAATCAAATTTTACATTGACGTGTTACGTTCAGTAGTTCCAAAACAAGCGGTGATTGTGCAGAGAGCCACATGAATTTACATAAATACTCATTATAAATGTTGAGGAAAATTCAAGTGTTATGCATGGAACTTTAGATACACTTCTCCTTAATGAAACCGCTGTGTCAGATTTCCAAAAAACTTTACGGAAAAAGCACAATCTGAGTAGAGCGCTCAGAGCACAAACCAGCCAAAAGAAATATCGGCCATGTTGTGGAGTCAACAGAAGTCAGAAATAGCATTATAAATATTCACTTACCTTTGATGACCTTCATGTTCCAACCGGAGAATTCCATTGTCTGTAGAAAAGCAGAGAGCTACCTCTCATTTGAAATGCGCGTGACTGAGAACGAGACAGCTCGCAGACCCCTTAGTCAAACAGCTCTCATCCGGCCCCCCTTCATTGTAGAAGCCTGAAACAACATTCTAAAGACGGTTGACATCTAGCGGAAGCCTTAGGAAGTGCAACATAACCCATATCCCACTGTGAATTCGATAGGGGCTGAGTTAAAAAACTACAAACCTCAGATTTCCCATTTCCTGTTTGGATTTTTTCTCAGGTTTTTGCCTGCCGTATGAGTTCTGTTATACTCAGACATCATTTAAACAGTTTTAGAAACTTCAGAGTGTTTTCTATCCAATACTAATAACAATATGCATATATTAGCATCTGGGACTGAGTAGGAGGCAGTTTCCTCTGGGCATGCTATTCAACAAAAAGTGAAAATGCTGCCCCCTATCCCAAAGAAGTTAATGCAGCTGGTGGCCACACCAGATACTGACTGTTACTTTTGATTTTGACACATTATTCCATTTATGTTAGTCACATGTCTGTGGAACTTGTTCAGTTTATGTCTCAGTTGTTGAATCTTATTTAGTCCTACAAGTATTTACACATGTTATGTGTGCTGAATATAAACGCAGTTGACAGTGAGAGGACGTTTCTTTTTTTTGCTGAGTTCAGGTATAGAGACTCGGCCAAGCAGAGGTTGAAAATGTCAGTGAAGACACTTGCCAATTGGCCTGTGTATGCTTTAAGTAAACGTCCCCGGTAGGCCGTCATTGTAAATAAGAATTTGTTCTTAACTGACATGCCTAGTTAAATAAATAATAAAATAGTGCAATTCAAACAAATGATTGACTTACATGTCAATAGCTGCTTAATGCTGCTAATTAGAAACATATTGACCCAATTTTTAAGTTTACGGTTTGATCTTTAACCCATAAGAGTCAAATTGATGCACCAGTGCGTCAATCTAAGTAACATAATAAAACAAGCTGTTTAAAGATGTCAGGTTTCGTTTAAACTTGAGATATCAGGTTTAGTTAAAGCTAGAGATATCAGTTTAAGCTAGAGATATCAGGTTTTGTTAAAGCTAGAGATATCAGTTTAAGCTAGAGATATCAGGTTTTGTTAAAGCTAGAGATATCCGTTTAAACTAGAGATATCAGGTTTTGTTTAAGTTGAGATATCAGGTTTAGTTAAAGCTAGAGATATCAGTTTAAGCTAGAGATATCAGGTTTTGTTAAAGCTAGAGATATCAGTTTAAGCTAGAGATATCAGGTTTTGTTAAAGCTAGAGATATCAGTTTAAGCTAGAGATATCAGGTTTTGTTAAAGCTAGAGATATCCGTTTAAACTAGAGATATCAGGTTTTGTTAAAGCTAGAGATATCAGTTTAAACTAGAGATGTCAGGTTTTGTTTAAGTTGAGATATCAGGTTTTGTTAAAGCTAGAGATATCAGTTTAAGCTAGAGATATCAGGTTTTGTTAAAGCTAGAGATATCCGTTTAAACTAGAGATATCAGGTTTCGTTAAAGCTAGATATCAGTTTAAACTTGAGATATCAGGTTTTGTTAAAGCTAGAGATATCAGTTTAAGCTAGAGATATCAGGTTTTGTTAAAGCTAGAGATATCCGTTTAAACTAGAGATATCAGGTTTCGTTAAAGCTAGATATCAGTTTAAACTAGAGATATCAGGTTTTGTTAAAGCTAGAGATATCCGTTTAAACTAGAGATATCAGGTTTTGTTAAAGCTAGAGATATCCGTTTAAACTAGAGATATCAGGTTTTGTTAAAGCTAGAGATATCAGTTTAAACTAGAGATGTCAGGTTTTGTTTAAGTTGAGATATCAGGTTTTGTTAAAGCTAGAGATATCCGTTTAAACTAGAGATATCAGGCTTTGCAACGGCTGCGTCTCAATCCACATCTGCGGTGAAAGGTGGCCGAGCTACAGCTGTCCGACCATGAGACATCCCAAAAAATTGGTTGTAGCATTCGAACGGCTTGGCATACAACTGATTGAATACGCTGTGGAAAGGGGAGACTCTCATGAACACGACTCCTACAAGCGTCACGGGATTCGTCGGAACGGCTTAGACTTTTAGAGGTTACGTATTACATAATAGGTATTCCTCTGAGGAGCTCGCTAGGCCAACCATCCTGACCCTAACGCTAACCTTAACCCTAACACTAACCTTAACCAAAAACCAAATGCCAACGCATTTAGTTCAACACATTCAAACATATCCCATCACACACTTGAACATCACTGGACTGGAAACAGTAGCCACATGGACTACAGACCAGAGGAAGGTGGTAGAATACAGCTGGATAACCACACTAAAACCCCCCCTGGCTTCACTCGTTATCAATTTGAAATCATACACTTCTCAGCCCTCCTTTATTCCCTCCTTGTTTTTTTTCCAAATCAAGGTAAACACTTCCATAAACAGACATATTACAAACACTAACCCAAAACACTAACCCAAACATTAATCCAAACACTAACCTAAAACACTAACCGAAAACACTAACCCAAAACACTAACCCAAAAAACTAACCCAAAACACTAACCCAAACATTAACCCAAAACACTAACCCAAAACACTAACCCAAACACTAACCCAAACATTAACCCAAAACACTAACCCAAAACACTAACCCAACACTAACCCAAACATTAACCCAAAACACTAACCCAAAACACTAACCCAAACACTAACCCAAACATTAACCCAAACACTAACCCAAAACACTAACCCAAAACACTAACCCAAAACACTAACCCAAAATACTAATCCAAAACACTAACCCAAACACTAACAAAAACACTAACCCAAAACACTAACCCAAAACACTAACCCAAACACTAACCCAAAACACTAACCCAAAACACTAACCCAAAAAACTAACCCAAAACACTAACCCAAACATTAACCCAAAACACTAACCCAAAACACTAACCCAAAACACTAACCCAAAAATTAACCCAAACACTAACCCAAAACACTAACCCAAAACACTAACCCAAAATACTAACCCAAACACTAACCCAAAACACTAACCTAAACACTAACCCAAACATTAACCCAAACACTAACCAAAACACTAACCCAAAACACTAACCCAAACACTAACCCAAAACACTAACCCATACTTCAACAGAGGAGGCCCAGATTTGAGGCTGGAATCACTAGGGAGCCATTTTAATTATTGAATCTACGCCGGCCCAATTAACCCCAACTTTATACGCCTGCTTTGTGGGCGTGCATGTTTGCGTGCGTGCATGTGTGTACTTGTGTGAGTGCTTGTTAATTTGTGTGTGTGTGTGTGTGTCCGTGCATGTGTGCGTGTCCATGTATGCGTGTGTCTACAGTCATTAACAAGGCACACAAAATAGGACATCCCAGGGTGCACCACCAAGAGGATTCTGGGTCGTATTTTTATTCAGGAAGAGTTCAAATGTTTCCCGATTCGCTCTCCCTGTGCATTAATAAGCACCGTATTTGCATAATGAGCAGAGTATTCACATGTGTAAAGAATGAACTTGATAGAAGTGTTTCCATTCTAATTCATGGCTTCCATCCCAAATGGTACCCTACTACCTATCTAGTGCACAGGACTCTGGTCAAAAGTAGTGCCCTATAAAGGGAATAGTGTGCTATTTAGGATGCATTCCTTATGTCTTATGTGGTGTCTTGTGTAAACTTAAGTATTCTCCCACTAACGGCATCCTCATGACTCCCAGCTGAAACAGTTCGGAAGACTTTGTTCATATATTATGATTACATTTTGTGATGTTTTGTTGGTTTTTGGACTTCGGTGAGGGTTCTTTCAGTTGTTTGGGGACAACAACAAAAAAATATTCTTGGAGGCAAGCCGAAAGTTCAGGGCTGAAGTCTACTCCACCTTTGTCGGTGATTGGTAGTGATTCTTCATTAAAGTATTTAATGCAAACATTTTCATAGAGAAATACTGTGTTGAACATCCATCACTCCAGTATCCCTGTACATATCTACCTCCATCACTCCAGTATCCCTGTACATATCTACCTCCATCACTCCAGTATCCCTGTACAAATCTACCTTCATCACTCCAGTATCCCTGTACATATCTACCTCCATCATTCCAGTATCCCTGTACATATCTACCTCCATCACTCCAGTATCCCTGTACATATCTACCTCCATCACTCCAGTATCCCTGTACATATCTACCTCCATCACTCCAGTATCCCTGTACAAATCTACCTTCATCACTCCAGTATCCCTGTACATATCTACCTCCATCATTCCAGTATCCCTGTACATATCTACCTCCATCACTACAGTATCCCTGTACATATCTACCTCCATCACTCCAGTATCCCTGTACATATCTACCTCCATCACTCCAGTATCCCTGTACATATCTACCTCCGTCACTCCAGTATCCCTGTACATATCTACCTCCATCACTCCAGTATCCCTGTACATATCTACCTCCATCACTCCAGTGTGCCTGTACATATCTACCTCCATCACTCCAGTATCCCTGTACATATCTACCTCCATCACTCCAGTATCCCTGTACATATCTACCTCCATCACTCCAGTATCCCTGTACATATCTACCTCCATCACTCCAGTATCACTGTACATATCTACCTCCATCACTCCAGTATCCCTATACATATCTACCTCCATCACTACAGTATCCCTGTACATTGTTAATATGTTCATCACATTCCCAGTGGGTCAGAAGTTTACATGCACTCAATTAGTATTTGGTAGCATTGCCTTTAAATTGTTTATCTTGGGTCAAACGTTTCGGGTACCCTTCCACAAGCTTCCAACAATAAGTTGGGCGAATTTTGGCCCATTCCTCCTGACAGAGCTGGTGTAACTGAATCAGGTTTGTAGGCCTCCTTGCTCGCAAACACTTTTTCAGTTCTGGCCACAAATGTTCTATACGATTGAGGTCAGGGCTTTGTGATGGCCACTCCAATACCTTGACTTTGTTGTCCTTTAGCCATTTTGCCACAACTTTGGAAGTATGGTTGGGGTCATTGTCCATTTGGAAGACCCATTTGCGACCAAGCTTTAACTTCCTGACTGATGTCTTGAGATGTTTCTTCAATATATCCACAACATTTTCCTAACTCAGGATGCCATCTATTTTGTGAAGTGTGCCTGTCCCTCCTGCAGCCAAGCAACCCCCACAACATGATACTGCCACCCCCATGCTTCACGGTTGGGATGGTGTTCTTATGGCCAAACAGTTATATTTTTGTTTCATCAGACCAGAGGACATTTCTCCAAAAAGTACAATCTTTGTCCCCATGTGCATTTGCAAACCGTAGTCTGGCATTTTTATGGCGGTTTTGGAGCAGTGGCTTCTTCCTTGCTGAGCGGCCTTTCAGGTTATTTCGATACAGGACTCGTTTTGCTGTGGATATATATACTTCGTTCCTGTTTTCTCCAGCATCTTCACAAGGTCCTTTGCTGTTGTTCTGGGATTGATTTGCACTTTTTGTACCAAAGTACGTTCAGGACACAGAACGTGTCTCATTTCTGGGCGTTATGATGGCTGTCTGATCCCATGGTGTTTATACTTGCGTACTATTGTTTGTACAGATGAACATGGTACCTTCAGACATTTAGAAATTGCTCCCAAGGATGAACCAGATTTGTGGAGGTCTACAATTTTTTTGCTGAGGTATTGGCTCATTTGTTTTGCTTTTGTCATGATGTCAAGCAAACAGGCACGGAGTTTGAAGGTAGGCCTTGAAATACATCCACAGGTACACTTCCATTTGACTAAAATGATGTCAATTAGCCTCTCAGAAGCTTCTAAATCCATGACATCATTTTCTGAAATTTTCCAAGCTGATTAAAGGCACGGTCAACTTAGTCTATGTACATTTCTGACCCACTGGAATTGTGATACAGTGAATTATAAGTGAAATAATCTGTTTTGTAAACATTTGTTGGAATAATTACTTGTGTCATGCACAAAGTAGATGCCCTAACCGACTTGCCAAAACTTGAACAAGAAATTTGTTGAGTCGTTGAAAAACACGTTTTAATGACTCCAACCTAGTGTATGTAAACTTCTGACTTCATCTGTATTTCTAGTATAACATTGTTATTGATTACTGAATTGTTGGGTTTTGAAATTTGAAACTGGAAACTCCCTCTCCTTCTTTACCGCACCTGCTGTGTCGACCTCTGAATGCTCGGCTATTAAAAGCCAACTGACATGTACTCCTGAGGTGCTGACCTTTTGCACCCTCTGCAACTACTGTGATTATTATTTTACCCTGCTGGTCATCTATGAATGTTTCAACATCTTGAATAACGACCTGGCCTTAATGTACTCTTTTAATCCCCACCAGGCACAACCAGAGGACTGGCAACCCCTCAAAGCCTGTTTCCTCTCTAGGTTTCTTCCTAGGTTCCAGCTTTTCTAGGGAGTTTTTTTCTAGTTACTCTGCTTCTACATCTGCATTGCTTGCTGTTTGGAGTATTAGGCTAGGTTTCTGTATAGCACTTTGTGACATCTGCCGATGTAAAAAGTGCTTTATAAATAGATTTGATTGATTGATTGATCATGTCTAGTCTCCAGGGATGGAGGGATCAATTGAGGGATGCAAGGAGGGAGGAGGGTTGGTGGGAGGAAGAGAAGGTTGAAAGGAGGGTGGGCGGGAGGGAGGGATGGAAAAAGAGAGGGTGGATGGGAGGGAGGGATGGAAGGAGAAAGGAGGGTGGGAGGGAGGGATGGAAGGAGAGAGGAAGATGGGAGGGAAAATGTGAGGAGGGAGGGAGGGAGAGAGGAGGGAGGGGGGTGGGGGGAGTGAGGGAGGGAGGGAGGGAGATAGGAGGGAGTGGGTGGGAGGAGTGAGGGAGGGAGGGAGATAGGGGGTGGGGGGAGTGAGGGAGTGAGGGAGGGAGGGAGATAGGAGGGAGGGAGGGGGGTGGGGGGATGAAAAAGGAGGGAGGGAGATAGGAGGGAGGGAGGGGGGTGGGGGGTGGGGGGAGAGAGGGAGATAGGAGGGAGATAGGAGGGAGGGAGGGGGTGGGGGGAGTGAGGGAGGGAGGGAGGGAGGGAGATGTGAGGGAGGGAGGGAGGGGGTGGGGGAGGGATGGAAAAGGAGGGAGGGAGGGAGGGAGGGAGGGAGGGAGGGGGGTGGGGGGTGGGGGAGAGAGGGAGATAGGAGGGAGATAGGAGGGAGATAGGAGGGAGGGGGTGGGGGGAGGGAGGGAGGGAGATGTGAGGGAGGGAGGGAGGGGGTGGGGGAGGGATGGAAAAGGAGGGAGGGAAGGAGGGAGGGAGGGAGGGAGGGAGGGAGGGAGGGAGGGAGGGAGGGAGGGAGGGAGGGAGGGAAAAGAGTGGAGGGAGGCAGAAACAAGGGTGGTTGGGTGGGAGGGATGGATGGAAAAAGAGGGATGGTGGGAGGGAGGGAGGGAGGGAGGGAGGGAGGGAGGGGGGAGGGAGGGAGGGAGGGAGGGAGGGAGGGAGGGAGGGAAAAAGAGAGTAAGGAGAGAAGGATGGAAAAAGAGGGAGGGATGGAGGGAGGGAAAAAGATCACATTTGGCTACAAATATTGATGTGGGTTATTATAATACTTAATAATACACTACCTGTTAGGGTACACACCATGAAATATATTGAGGCAAAACGGCATACAGTAGACAAATAGTTAAATACAATTCAATGGAATGAACATGAAATTGTTGCTGTTCAAAGACCATCACTTTCTACAAGAAATCTGCCTCCAGAAATAAAATCTTCTCCCAAGTGGATTTGACACCTACTCCCGTTGCCTGCTGCACTGCTGCTAGGATTCCACCTGGCGATCTGTTCACCGTCTGTCCTGGCCTGTCTCCCCCTATCTGTTATAGGTACCCCTACCACACTCCCCCCTCTCTCCCAAGCATTCGCTCGCCCCCAGACACACGCACTGTTGGGGCGAGTGACTCCGAACTTACAATGACTAGCCCCAAGTCGTTATATATATATTATTTTTCTTGTGCATTTTTCTATTTTTCAATTTGCCTCATGACTCCTGCGTGCTTTGTTGACTACGGACTTTCTCTACCCAACCGTGGGACAGACTGTTTGTTCCAACACTCGGGACTCTCTATTGGTTACACATACTTTTAGCCTCCCATCCTATTCTAACCACCTCTCGCCGGCTTTGTTTTCATGTTACCCGATGAAATTGCTGTACATATGATCTTGTTGCCATCTGATGCACATTCAGATGTCATAAATCAACACTGCAGAGCTCTCCCTGTCCTCTGCCGAGCCTTGATTGTATTACTGCTGATGATATCTGGAAATCTGCATGTACACCCTGGCCCATCTACTGTTGCTAGCCACAATTCTGACTTGTGCTCTGATATCTGCTTCACTGATTTCTGCTCTCGTTAAAGACTGGGTTTTCTGGACGTTAACACTGGAAGCATATTACCTAAAATGGATCATTTGACAGTGTGGGTTCACAGCTCCAATCCAGATGTATTGGTCAGTACTGAAACGTGGTTAAGGAAGAGTGTTTGGAATACTGATATTAACCTTTCTAGTTATAACCTTTTTTTGTCAAGACAGATCTTCCAAAGGTGGGGGAATGGCAATCTTTACCAAGGATCACCTTCAGTGCTCGGTTGTCTCCACCAAGTCTGTCCCCCAAAGAATTTGATTTGCTGGTTTTAAGCATTAAAAACCTCTTAGAGCTACCCCCGTACCTTTTTCAATTTCCGCCTGAAGACATACCCAAATCTAACTGCCTGTAGCTCAGGCACAGAACCAAGGATATGCATATTCTTGGTACCATTTGAAAGAAAACACTCTGCAGTTTGTGTACATGTGAATTGAATGTAGGAGAATATAACACAATAGATCAGCGACGCCTTCATGCTCTGCCCTTTTGGCCCTGAGGCACATCCATGCCTGCAGCAATACATTTGGGCAGATGAACACCACTTGTGGCAGGAGCTGGATGAACCAGCTTCAGTGGGGGATGGAAACCTTGACCCTGGGGGCTGCCATTCAGAGTCAGTGTCACTGTGAAAGAAAATGTTTAGTTAGAATAATTTCACATATGAGCCCTGTATCAACAGGTATAATAAACATATATATATACAGTGCCTTGCGAAAGTATTCGGCCCCCTTGAACTTTGCAACCTTTTGCCACATTTCAGGCTTCAAACATAAAGATATAAAACTGTATTTTTTTGTGAAGAATCAACAACAAGTGGGACACAATCATGAAGTGGAACGACATTTATTGGATATTTCAAACTTTTTTAACAAATCAAAAACTGAAAAATTGGGCGTGCAAAATTATTCAGCCCCCTTAAGTTAATACTTTGTAGCGCCACCTTTTGCTGCGATTACAGCTGTAAGTCGCTTGGGGTATGTCTCTATCAGTTTTGCACATCGAGAGACTGACATTTTTTCCCATTCCTCCTTGCAAAACAGCTCGAGCTCAGTGAGGTTGGATGGAGAGCATTTGTGAACAGCAGATTTCAGTTCTTTCCACAGATTCTCGATTGGATTCAGGTCTGGACTTTGACTTGGCCATTCTAACACCTGGATATGTTTATTTTTGAACCATTCCATTGTAGATTTTGCTTTATGTTTTGGATCATTGTCTTGTTGGAAGACAAATCTCCGTCCCAGTCTCAGGTCTTTTGCAGACTCCATCAGGTTTTCTTCCTGAATGGTCCTGTATTTGGCTCCATCCATCTTCCCATCAATTTTAACCATCTTCCCTGTCCCTGCTGAAGAAAAGCAGGCCCAAACCATGATGCTGCCACCACCATGTTTGACAGTGGGGATGGTGTGTTCAGCTGTGTTGCTTTTACGCCAAACATAACATTTTGCATTGTTGCCAAAAAGTTACATTTTGGTTTCATCTGACCAGAGCACCTTCTTCCACATGTTTGGTGTGTCTCCCAGGTGGCTTGTGGCAAACTTTAAACAACACTTTTTATGGATATCTTTAAGAAATGGCTTTCTTCTTGCCACTCTTCCATAAAGGCCAGATTTGTGCAATATACGACTGATTGTTGTCCTATGGACAGAGTCTCCCACCTCAGCTGTAGATCTCTGCAGTTCATCCAGAGTGATCATGGGCCTCTTGGCTGCATCTCTGATCAGTCTTCTCCTTGTATGAGCTGAAAGTTTAGAGGTACGGCCAGGTCTTGGTAGATTTGCAGTGGTCTGATACTCCTTCCATTTCAATATTATCGCTTGCACAGTGCTCCTTGGGATGTTTAAAGCTTGGGAAATCTTTTTGTATCCAAATCCGGCTTTAAACTTCTTCACAACAGTATCTCGGACCTGCCTGGTGTGTTCCTTGTTCTTCATGATGCTCTCTGCGCTTTTAACGGACCTCTGAGACTATCACAGTGCAGGTGCATTTATACGGAGACTTGATTACACACAGGTGGATTGTATTTATCATCATTAGTCATTTAGGTCAACATTGGATCATTCAGAGATCTTCACTGAACTTCTGGAGAGAGTTTGCTGCACTGAAAGTAAAGGGGCTGAATAATTTTGCACGCCCAATTTTTCAGTTTTTGATTTGTTAAAAAAGTTTGAAATATCCAATAAATGTCGTTCCACTTCATGATTGTGTCCCACTTGTTGTTGATTCTTCACAAAAAAATACAGTTTTATATCTTTAAGTTTGAAGCCTGAAATGTGGCAAAAGGTCGCAAAGTTCAAGGGGGCCGAATACTTTCGCAAGGCACTGTATAGAGTATAGTTAACATAAGGTTGAATATATTATTATAGACCTGCTAGATCTACTGTCTCATTTATATTATGAAATTTCAGCTAGATCTACTGTCTCTATTATATTATGACAGACCAGCTAGATCTACTGTCTTTATTATATTACAGCAGACCAGCTGTATCTACTGTGTCCATTTCACTTTGACCATTGTTGTGGGCCTGCCCTCTCCTCAACAGCCTCAAATAGGCTATTTCATTTGACAAATAATATTTTATATTATTTATTTCAAACAACGGCATTAGCATGAGAAGCACTTACCAGTCCAAAACGATGTCCTCTCCGTTTAAAAAATATTCCTCCATTTGGGAATCGCAAAATGTATCGTCCTCAATCAATTTCTTCTAAAATTGTGTGTACATCTGTATATCTAGACTTAGATTTAGCTTTCCCTGACTTAGTCGCCATTCTGATTGATATATAAACAGCTGAATATGCGCTTTACCAAAACAATGCTGTGCGTAACATGCGTTGCTCCTTCCGGTATGAATCTTCAATGGCGAATGACCCTCTTTACGCCGGAGTTTACCACATGGTTTGGTCTTCCAACACATAAACATTACATATTGCCTTTTACCTCAGCTCATTGGCTATCTACCCAGCTAGATTACAAGATGATCGGTGGTCGTTGGGTTAAAATACAGTCAATCAACGAAACAGCAGTCTTATCATTGGTGCACAATGATGTCATTACTTGTTGTCTTCAAATCGGTTTCTTTCAGTCAATACGTCCCGCGAAATGACCCATCAGGTTTGGTTGTATTACAAACAAACCAGTTGATTGCAATGAATGCAAATATGACTGGAAAAGTGTGTGTATTTACCTCGAATGTGTCGTTGAAAATGGAATGAGACGGAATTCACGACACAAGCGGTTCACAAAATGTTTTGTGTTAGGCTATAAAAATGGATTTTATCAAACAATAGACCATTCGTTGTGTAACAATGAGCTTTGGGATTGCAAACAGAGGAAGATCGTCAACTATTTATTTTATTGCAGATGGTGATTTTGTTACGCCTGTGCTGGTTGAAATAGTTGTTTTTTTATGGGGCTCTATCCTCAGATAATCGCGTCGTATTCTTTCGCAGTAAATCCTTTTTAAAATCTGACAACGCAGTTGGATTAGCAAGATTCTTGGCTTTCGAAACATGTGAGACACTTGTATTTTCATGAATGTTTAATATGACTATTTATGTAGCGATCACCGTATGTTGTCGAATTTCATCCCGCTAAAGGGTTCTGTGGGTCAAACTCTCAAATAGCTCTTCGTCGACTGTTGCTGGATGCTATCGTCCTCCATCAGCACCGGCCTGTAACACCCTACCTGCCCTAAGCTCTCTCCTGGCCCCTTACACTAAGTCTGAATTTGTCCTGCTAGGTGACCTAAACTGGGACATGCTTAAATCACCTGACCAAGTCCTAAAGCAATGGGACTCCCTAAATCTTTCTCAGATTATTAACAATCCCACAGGTTATGACTCCAAACACCAAGAACAGGCTACTCCCCTCAATGTTATCCTCACTAATAATCCTGATAGGTATAAGTCTGGTGTTTTCTGTAATGACCTTAGTGATCACTGTTTTACAGCCTGTGTTCATAGTGCCTGCTCTTTGAAAGAACCTGTCCTGATTTGTCAAAGAGGCCTGAAAAAAGACTTTAACGAGCAAGCCTTCCTTCATGAACTGGCTTATGTAAAATGGTATAGAATCAGCTTGTCGAAGACGCTTGGACCTTCTTTTTGATATTTTCAGTGGTGTTGTTAATAAACAGGCCCCATAAAGAAAATGAGAATCAAAAACAGGTTTAGCTTCTGGTTCGACCGTGATCTTGCAGAGTTACTCCACCTCAAGAATTGCATTTGGAGAAAGGCTCGGCACACGCATACTCAGGCTGACTGGCTCTCGTTCAGGCAATTGAGAAATTAGTGCACTCGGGCTATCCGGAAGGCCAAAGTTAGTGACTTTAAGGAGCAGTTCTCTCTGTGTGGGTCTAACCCCAAGAAGTTCTGGAAAATGATGAAGTTCTGGGTCAGATGGTTTAGACCCTTTCCTCTTTAAAATTTATTCGGGATCGGTGTCCCTTTCATGGGATGGTTAACCTAATGTAGGCTAATGCGATTAGCACGAGGTTGTAAGTAACAAGAACATTTCTCAGGACATAGACATATCTGATATTGGCAGAAAATATAAATTCTTGTTAATCTAACTACACTGTCCAATTTACAGTTGCTATTACAGTGAAATAAAACTAGGCTATTGTTTGAGGAGAGTGCACAATTTTGAACATGAAAAGTTATTAATAAACAAATTAGACACATTTGGGCAGTCTTGATACAATATTTTGAACATAAATGCAATGATTCATTGGATCAATCTAAAACTTTGCACATACATTGCTGCCATCTTGTGGCCAAAATCTAAATTGCACCTAGGCTGGAATATTACATTATGGCCTTTCTCTTCCATTTCAAAGATGATGGTACAAAAAAATACCAAAGATTTGTTGGTTTTTTCTTTGTATTATCTTTTGCCAGAGTTATTGTTTTATATTCTCCTACATTCCTTTCCCATTTCCACAAACTTCAAAGTGTTTCCTTTCAAATGGTACCAAGAATATGCATATCCTTGCTTCAGGGCCTGAGCTACAGGCACTTGGATTATCATCTTAGGCAAAAATGTTAAAAAGGGGGTGGATCCTTAAGGTTGCTGCCCTTATCATCGCTGTGTGCTGAGAGTCGGGAAGCATGTTCAGGGAGTGAGTGTTTTAATAAATAAACGCAACATAATACAAAACAAGAAACACAAACAACTCACAAATATGAAACTGAAACAATAACACCTGGGGAAGGAACCAAAGGGAGTGACATATGTAGGGAAGGTAATCAGGGAAGTGATGGAGTCCAGGTTTTAACCTGCCTCTCCTTTCTGGGGAGGTTCCCATTGCTTGGAAGGCAAAAACAGTCTGTCCTTTATTTAAAGGGGGAGATCAAACTGGTCCTAACTGTTATAGGCCAATTTCTATTTTGAACTGTTTATCAAAAGTGTTGGATAAACCTGTCAATAGTTAACTGACTGGCTTTCTTGATGTTAATAGTATTCTCTCTGGTATGCAACCTGGTTTCCTCTCAGGTTATGGATGTTTCACTAGAGCCGTAAAGGTCCTCAATGATGTCACTATTGCTCTTGATTCTAAGCAATATTGTGCTGTTACTTTTATTGACTTGGCCAAAGCTTTTGATACGGTAGACCATTCCATTCTTGTGGGAATGCTAAGGAGAATTGGGTGTCTCTGCCGGGTCTTTGGCCTGGATTGCAAAATCCCTCTCTCAAAAGAGTGCAGTGTATAAAGTCAGAACATCTGCTGTCTTAGCCACTGCCTGTCACCAAGGGAGTACCCCAAGGCTCAAGCCTAGGCCCTGCACTCTTTACAATTTACATCAACAACATAGTTCAGGCAGTAGGAAGCTCTCTCATCCATTTATATGCAGATGATACAGTCTTATACTCAGCTGGTCCCTCCAAAGATTTTGTGTGAAACACTCTACAACAAAGCTTTCTTTGTGTCCAACAAGCTTTCTCTGTCCTTAACCTGTTGCGACGACCAAACCCGGATCCGGGATTCTATTTATAGACCTAAGCTCATTACCATAACGCAACGTTAACTATTCATGAAAATCGCAAATGAAATGAAATAACTATGCTAACTCACAAGCTTAGCCTTTTGTTAACAACACTGTCATCTCAGATTTTCAAAATATGCTTTTCAACCATAGGAAAACAATCATTTGTGTAACAGTAGCTAGCTAGCGTAGCATTTAGCGTTAGCATTAGTGTTAGCATTAGCGTTAGCATTTAGCAGGCAACTATCACAAAAACAAGTAAAGCCTTCAAATAAAATAACTTACCTTTGAAGAACTTCTGATGTTTTCAATGAGGAGACTCTCAGTTAGATAGCAGATGCTCAGCCCTCAAAACGCGAACTTTTTTCCAAATGAACTCCATAATATCGACTGAAACATGGCAAACGTGGTTTAGAATCAATCCTCAAGGTGTTTTTCCACATATCTCTTCAATGATATATCCTTCGTGGAAGCCTGGTTTCTCCTTGCTCTCAAATGGAAAAATAATTGCACCTGGCTTTACGCTCCAATTTCGACGCAGGGACACCAGGCGGACACTTGGAAAATGTAGTCTCTTATGGTCAATCTTCCAATGATATGCCTACAAATACGTCACAATGCTGCTAACACTTTGGGGGAACGACAGAAAGTGTAGGCTCATTCCTTGCGCAATCACAGCCATATAAGGAGACAATGGAAAACAGAGCTTCAGAAATTCTGCTCATTTCCTGGTTGATGCATCATCTTGGTTTCGCCTGTAGAATGAGTTCTGGGGCACTTACAGACAATATCTTTGCAGATTCTGAAACTTCAGAGTGTTTTCTTTCAAAAACTGTCAAGAATATGCATAGTCGAGCATCTTTTCGTGACAAAATATCGCGCTTAAAACGGGAACGTTTTTTATCCAAAAATGAAATAGCGCCCCTAGAGATCAAAGAGGTTAACCTTGTTCTGAACACCTCCAAAACATTGTTAACTGGTCATCTCTGTATACCTGTCACAAGACCCACTGGTTGATGCTTATTTTTAAAACCCTCTTAGGCCTCACTCCCTCCTTATCTGAGATATCTACTGCATCCCTCATCCTCCACATACAACACCAATTCTGCCAGTCACATTCTGTTAAAGGTCCCCAAAGCACACACATCCCTGGGTCGCTCCTCTTTTCAGTTCGCTGCAGCTCGCGACTGAAACAAGCTGCAACAAACACTCAAACAATACAGTTTTATCTCCATCTCTTCATTCAAAGACTCAATCATGGACACTCTTACTGACAGTTGTGGTTGCTTTGCGTGATGTATTGTTGTCTCTAACTTATTGCCTTTTGTGCTGCTGTCTGTCCCCAATAATGTTCGTACCATGTTTTGTGCTGCTACATGTTGTGTTGCTACCATGTTGTGTTGCTACCATGTTGTGTTGCCACCATGTTGCGTTGCCACCATGTTGCGTTGCCACCATGTTGCGTTGCCACCATGTTGTGTTGCCACCATGTTGTTGTCATGTTGTGTTGCTACCATGTTGTTGCTATGTTGTGTTGCTACCATGCTGTGTTGTCATGTATTGCTGCCTTGCTATGTTGTTGTTTTAGGTCTCTCTTTATGTAGTGTGTTTTGTCCTATATGTATTTATATATATATATTTTAATCCCCGTCCCTGCAGGGGGCCTTTTGCCTTTTGGTAGGTCGTCATTGTAAATAAGAAATTGTTCTTAACTTGCTTGCCTAGTTAAATAAAATATAAATAAAAACCTTAACGTCTTAAAGTAATTATTACTAAATAACGGTGAAATAAAATAAATAACAGTGAGTGCTAATACCTTCAAGTAGATTTATTTTTTGCTAGGGTGTTGTGGAACGGAATGAAGGATTGGCGGACTGTTTTTGAGATTTTTGTTTACTTTAACAATTCTGAGTTAACTTTAACCTTAAACACTTTGACATTTGACATTTGAGGAACATGGAAGAACGTTTAATTCTGACGTGAGACTGTGAGAGCTGGAGTGAAAAATACAAAAAAGAAAGAAAGAAAGAACGAGCAAGGAAAGAGAGAGACAGAGAGAGACAGAGACTGAGAGAGAGAGACTGAGAGAGAATGAAAGAGTGTGGGGGAGTTACCATGGAAACTACATTTGGATAGATTAAGTTAAGGGTTCTGGGTGTGTGTGTGTGTGTGTGTGTGTGTGTGTGTGTGTGTGTGTGTGTGTGTGAGTGTGTGTATGTGTGTGTGTGTGTGTGTATGTGTGTACAAACACATGATATCCATCATTGTAAAGCACAGACCAACAGAGACCAGACTACAGGTAGACTAGAGCAGCAGATATAATATTGACTTACTGAATATTCATATATTGTGGGAAAAGCCCATTCCTGAGGTATATGTGCGCATGAGAATGGGGATTGCACAGTAAAAACACCAGCATAATAAAGGGGACTATTCCCAACTTGATGTTAAAAATATGTCAAAAATACCAAAGTACTTGTCTTTGATACGTTGATGTTGTCTACTGCTACTGCTAAAATAATGTTATTTTCAGTACATTGAAACTTTATATCATAACAATGTGTACTCCCTTCAATAGAACTGGCCACTATACTCTCTGTGTGTGTCTTGTGAGTTGTATGTTACGTCATTTTCACCTTTGACCTCAGTTCTTTTTTTTTTTTTTTAAGTTGAGGCTTTAGAATGGTCCGTTTTTTAAACATTTTAATTCCTTTTTAAAGCACTCTTGGTTTATTTTCTCCAGTCATAATTTGAGATATAAAACCCTTATCTCAGTGTCTCTCGTTGGCTCCTTTGTCATCCCTAACGGTGTGAGAGTGTCTGTGATGAGGTATATAGTACCCTCTGATGTCGTGAACATACAGCCCATTCACAGCAGTAATGGGGGTCGCCAACCTTTTCTAGAATGAGAGCTACTTTAAAATAACGAACCACGTCGTGAGCTACTCATTTTATTTTTATATAGAGCTTTCAAATAGGCACATTCTCTTCCTCTCCCATGGTGTACATGAGATGTGTTTCGTGTCAACATAGCTGGTCAATAATGTTTAATACACAACTCTAAGGGGGCCCATGAAGTTATATTTGGTATTTTCCTTAATTCATGTAGTTTTTCTCTGTTATATTTTGTCCTGTTTTGGAAAAAAATATTTATTTACTTTTTTTTACTCTCAGTATTAAATTAATTAATAGAGAAACAACGGAAATGACTGTTCTGAGTCCATTTCAATGCTTTAAATCACAACAGAATACTTTTTTTATTTTAGGTCTGACCAAAAAAATAAATATTTGTTGTTGTAATTCCTCTATAATGTGTAATTCCAGTACAATGTGTAATTCCTCTATAATGTATAATTCCTCTATAATGTGTAATTCCCCTATAATGTGTAATTCCCCTATAATGTGTAATTCCTCTATAATGTGTAATTCCCTTATAATGTGTAATTCCCCTATAATGTGTAATTCCTCCATAATGTATAATTCCTCTATAATGTGTAATTCCCCTATAATGTGTAATTCCCCTATAATGTGTAATTCCCCTATAATGTGTAATTCCTCTATAACGTGTAATTCCCCTATAATGTGTAATCCCTCTATAATGTGTAATTCCCCTATAATGTGTAATTCCCCTATAATGTGTAATTCCCCTATAATGTGTAATCCCTCTATAATGTGTAATTCCCCTATAATGTGTAATTCCCCTATAATGTGTAATTCCCCTATAATGTGTAATTCCTCTATAATGTGTAATTCCCTTATAATGTGTAATTCCCCTATAATGTGTAATTCCTCCATAATGTATAATTCCTCTATAATGTGTAATTCCCCTATAATGTGTAATTCCTCTATAACGTGTAATTCCCCTATAATGTGTAATCCCTCTATAATGTGTAATTCCCCTATAATGTGTAATTCCCCTATAATGTGTAATTCCCCTATAATGTGTAATTCCTCTATAATGTGTAATTCCCCTATAATGTGTAATTCCCCTATAATGTGTAATTCCCCTATAATGTGTAATTCCCCTATAATGTGTAATTCCCCTATAATGTGTAATTCCTCTATAATGTGTAATTCCCTTATAATGTGTAATTCCCCTATAATGTGTAATTCCTCCATAATGTATAATTCCTCTATAATGTGTAATTCCCCTATAATGTGTAATTCCCCTATAATGTGTAATTCCCCTATAATGTGTAATTCCTCAATAACGTGTAATTCCCCTATAATGTGTAATCCCTCTATAATGTGTAATTCCCCTATAATGTGTAATTCCCCTATAATGTGTAATTCCCCTATAATGTGTAATCCCTCTATAATGTGTAATTCCCCTATAATGTGTAATTCCTCTATAATGTGTAATTCCCCTATAATGTGTAATTCCCCTATAATGTGTAATTCCCCTATAATGTGTAATTCCCCTATAATGTGTAATTCCCCTATAATGTGTAATTCCTCTATAATGTGTAATTCCCTTATAATGTGTAATTCCCCTATAATGTGTAATTCCCCTATAATGTGTCATTCCCCTATAATGTGTAATTCCCCTATAATGTGTAATTCCCCTATAATGTGTAATTCTCTATAATGTGTAATTCCCCTATGATGCGTAATTCCTCTATAATGTGTAATTCCCCTATAATGTGTAATTCCTCCATAATGTGTAATTCCCCTATAATGTGTAATTTCCCTATAATGTGTAATTCCCCTATAATGTGTAATTCCTCTATAATGTGTAATTCCCCTATAATGTGTAATTCCTCTATAACGTGTAATTCCCCTATAATGTGTAATCCCTCTATAATGTGTAATTCCCCTATAATGTGTAATTCCCCTATAATGTGTAATCCCTCTATAATGTGTAATTCCTCCATAATGTGTAATTCCTCTATAATGTGTAATTCCCCTATAATGTGTAATTCCCCTATAATGTGTAATTCCCTTATAATGTGTAATTCCTCTATAATGTGTAATTCCAGTACAATGTGTAATTCCTCTATAATGTGTAATTCCTCTCTAATGTGTAATTCCCCTATAATGTGTAATTCCCCTATAATGTGTAATTCCCCTATAATGTGTAATTCCCCTATAATGTGTAATTCCCTTATAATGTGTAATTCCTCTATAATGTGTAATTCCAGTACAATGTGTAATTCCTCTATAATGTGTAATTCCTCTCTAATGTGTAATTCCTCTATAATGTGTAATTCCCCTATAATGTGTAATTCCCCTATAATGTGTAATTCCTCTATAATGTGTAATTCCCCTATAATGTGTAATTCCTCTATAATGTGTAATTCCCCTGTAATGTTTCTGGTTTTGCAGCACATGTCATGACAGAGTTGGCTAAACAATGGCCACCAAATTGATACAAATAATCCTAATCTGTCAACTAAACCTACTTTGCAGTTAACATTTAATTTGAGAAAGTCTTTATGTCTTCGATTAACATTAGCATAGCTGTCATCAAGGCAAAAGGTGGCTATTTGAAGAATTTTAAATATATTTTTTATTTGTTTAATTAACACTTTTATTTTTTGGTTACTACATGATTCCACATGTGTTATTTCATAGTTTTGATATCTTCACTATTTTTCTACAATGTAGAAAATGGTTTAAAAAAAAATCTAAATAACTTGAATGAGTCCAAATGTTTGACTGGTAGTGTTTAATGTAGTGCCTCATCACACTTCTATATCCGCGATGTACAGACCGTTCCTTGGACTTCATGGCTTGGTTTCTGCTCTGACATACACTGTCAACTGTGGGACCTTATAAAGACAGGTGTGTTTCTGCTCTAAATCATGTCCAAACCGTTGATTTCGGCCACAGGTGGACTCCAATCAAGTTGTGGCGACGTCTCAAGGACGATCATTGGAATTTGGATAGAACTGAGATCAATTTGGAGTGTCTTAGTAAAAGGATGTGAATACTTATGTAAATGAGATATTTCTGTATTTCATTTTCAATTAATTTGCTAAAATGTCTAACAACATGTTTTCACTTTATTGTGTGTAGATGAGTGAGAATGTCAGTATGGGGTATTGTGTGTAGATGAGTGAGAATGTCAGTATGGGGTATTGTGTGTAGATGAGTGAGAATGTCATTATGGGGTATTGTGTGAAGATGGGAGAGAAAACTAATTAATTCAGGCTGTAACACAACATAATGTGGAATACAGTGACTTGCAAAAGTATTCATCCCCCTTGGCGTTTTTCCTATTCTGTTGCATTACAACCTGTAATTTAAATGTATTTTTATTTGGATTTCATGTAATGGACACAAAGTAGTCCAAATTGGTGAAATGAAAAAAAAAAAGTTGTTCAAAAAAATTCAGAAAAATATAAAACGGAAGAGTGGTGTGTGCGTATTCACCTCCTTTGCTATGAAGCCCCTCCCCTTTGCTATGAAGCCCATCCCCTTTGTTATGAAGCCCCTCCCCTTTGCCCCTTTGCTACGAAGCCCCTCCCCTTTGCTATGAAGCCCCTAAATAAGATCCGGTGCAACCAATTACCTTCAGAAGTCACATAATTAGTTAACTGAAAGGCCCCATAATTAGCAACACCACTAAGCAAGGAGAACCACCAAGCAAGCGGCATCATGAAGACCAAGGAGCTCTCCAAACAGGTCAGGGACAAAGTTGTGGAGAAGTACAGATCAGGGTTGGGTTATAAAAAAATATCAGAAACTTTGAACATCCCACAGAACACCATTAAATCCATTATTACATTTTTTAAAAAGATTATGGCACCACAACAAACCTGCCAAGAGAGGGCCACCCACCAAAAGTCACAGACCAGGCAAGGAGGGCATTAATCAGAGAGGCAACAAAGAGACCAAAGTAACCCTGAAGGAACTGCAAAGTTCCACAGTGGAGATTGGAGTAGGACCACTTTAAGCCGTACACTCCACGGAGCTGGGCTTTACAGAAGGATGGCCAGAAAAAAGCCATTGCTTAAAGAAAAAAAATTGCGAACACGTTTGATGTTTGCCAAAAGGCATGTGGGAGACTCCCCAAACAGCAGTACCGTGGAGTATCGAAGAGCCCTCACTGCTGCTCGATCATCCTATTTTTCCAACTTAATTGAGGAACATAAGAACAATCCAAAATGTATTTTTGATACTGTCGCAAAACTAACTAAAAAGCAGCATTCCCCAAGAGAGGATGGCTTTCACTTCAGCAGTGATAAATTCATTAACTTCTTTGAGGAAAAGATCATGATCATTAGAAATCAAATTACGGACTCCTCATTAAATCTGCATGTTCCACCAAAGCTCAGTTGTCCTGAGTCTGCACATCTCTGCCAGGACCTAGGATCAAGGGAGACACTCAAGTGTTTTAGTACTATATATCTTGACACAATGATGAAAATAATCATGGCCTCTAAATCTTCAAGCTGCATGCTGGACCCTTTTCCAACTCAAATACTGAAAGAGCTGCTTCCTGTGCTTTTCCCTCCTATGTTGAACATAATAAACGGCTCTCTATCCACCGGATGTGTACCAAACTCACTAAAAGTGGCAGTAATAAAGCCTCTCTTGAAAAATCCAAACCTTGACCCAGAAAATATTAAACACTACTGGTCTATATCGAATCTCCCATTCCTCTCAAAAATGTTATAAAAACATATACAAATATAAAAAGTGTAACTCACTGCCTTCCTGAAGACAAACAAGGTATACAAAACGCTTCAGTCTGGTTTTAGACCCCATCATAGCACTGAGACTGCACTTGTGAAGGTGGTAAATTACTTTTTAATGGCATCAGACCGAGGCTCTGCATCTGTCCTCGTGCTCCTAGACCTTAGTGCTGCTTTTGATACCATCGATCACCACATTCATTTGGAGAGATTGGAAATCCAAATCGGTCTACACGGACAAGTTCTGGCCTGGTTTAGATCTTATCTGTCGGATAGATATCAGTTTGTATTTGTGGATGGCTTGTCCTCTGACAAATCAACTGCAAATTTCTGTGTTCCTCAAGGTTCCGTTTTAGGACCACTATTGTTTTCACTATATATTTTACATCTTGGGGACGTCATTTGAAAACACAATGTTAACTTTCACTGCCATGCGGATGACACACAGCTGTGCATTTCAATGAAACATGATGAAGCCCCAAAATTGCCCTCGCTGGAAGCCTGTGTTTCAGACATAAGCAAGTGGATGGCTGCAAACTTTCTACTTTTGAAATTGGACAAAACAGAGATGCTTGTTCTATGTCCCAAGAAACAAAGATCTTCTGTTGAATCTGAGAATTAATCTTGATGGTTGTACAGTCAAATAAAACTGTGAAGGACCTCGGCGTTACTCTGGACCCTGATCTCTCTTTTGACGAACCTTTCAAGGCTGTTTCAAGGACAGCTTTTTTCTATCTATGTAACATTGCAAAAATCAGAAACTTTCTGTCCAAAAATGATGCAGAAAAATGTATCCATCCTTTTGTCACTTCTACGTTAGACTACTGCAATGCTCTACTTTCCGGCTACCCGGATAAAGCACTAAATAAACTTCAGTTAGTGCTAAATACAGCTGCTAGAATCTTGACTAGAACCAAAACATTTGATCATATTACTCCAGTGCTAGCCTCCCTACACTGGCTTCCTGTCAAGGATAGGGCTGATTTCAAGGTTTTACTGCTAACCTTTCAAAGCATTACATGGGCTTGCTCCTACCTATCTCTCTGATTTGGTCCTGCCGTACATACCTACACGTACGCTACGGTCACAAGACGCAGGCTTCCTAATTGTCCCTAGAATTTCTAAGCAAACAGCTGGAGGCAGGACTTTCTCCTATTGAGCTCCATTGTATGGAATGGTCAGCCTACCCATGTGAGAGATGTAGACTCGGTCTCAACCTTTAAGTCTTTATTGAAGATTCATCTCTTCAGTAGGTCCTATGATTGAGTGTAGTCTGGCCCAGGAGTGTGAAGTTGAACGGAAAGGGACTGGATCAACGAATCGCCCTTGCTGTCTCTGCCTGGCCGTTTCCCCTCTCTCCACTGGGATTCTCTGCCTCTAACCCTATTACAGGGGCTGAGTCACTGGCTTACTGGTGCTCTTCCATGCCGTCCCTACGAGGGGTCCGTCACTTGAGTGGGTTGAGTCACAGACGTGATCTTCCTGTCTGGGTTGTGCCGTTGTGAAATCTTTGTGGGCTATACTCGGTCTTGTCTCAGGATGGTAAGTTGGTGGTTGAAGAATCCCTCTAGTGGTGTGGGGGCTGTGCTTTGGCAAAGTGGGTGGGGTTATATCCTTTCTGTTTGGCCCTGTTGGGGGTGTCGTCGGATGGGGCCACAGTGTCTCGCGACCCCTCCTGTCTCTGCCTCCAGTATTTATGCTGCAGTAATTTGTGTCGGGGAGCTAGGGTCAGTCTGTTATATCTGGAGTATTTCTCCTGTCTTATCCGGTGTCCCGTGTGAAATTAATAATGTTCTCTCTAAAATATATCAATAGCCACTTTAAACAATGCTACCTAATATAATGTTTACATACCCTACATTATTGATCTCATAGGTATATGTATATACTGTACTCTATATCATCTACTGCATCTTTATGTAATACGTGTTTCGCTAGCCACTTTAACTATGTCACTTTGTTTACATACTCATCTCATATGTATATACTGCACCCAATACCATCTACTGTATCTTGCCTATGCCGCTCTGTACCATCGCTCATTCATATATCTTTATGTACATATTCTTTATCCCCTCACACTTGTGTCTATAAGGTAGTAGTTTTGGAATTGTTAGCTAGATTACTTGTTGGTTATTACTGCATTGTCGGAACTAGAAGCACAAGCATTTCGCTACACTCGCATTAACATCTGCTAACCATGTGTATGTGACAAATAAAATTTGATTTGATTTGATTATTTTTCTCCCCTTTTTTTCTTTCTCTCTCTCTCGGAGGACTTGAGTCCCAGGACCTAGGACCATGCCTCAGGACTACCTGGTCTGATGACTCCTTGCTGTCCCCAGTCCACCTGGCCCCAGGACCATGCCTCAGGACTACCTGGTCTGATGACTCCTTGCTGTCCCCAGTCCACCTGGCCCTAGGACCATGCCTCAGGACTACCTGGTCTGATGACTCCTTGCTGTCCCCAGTCCACCTGGTCCTAGGACCATGCATCAGGACTACCTGGTGTGATGACTCCTTGCTGTCCCCAGTCCACCTGGCCCCAGGACCATGCCTCAGGACTACCTGGTCTGATGACTCCTTGCTGTCCCCAGTCCACTTGGCCCCAGGACCATGCCTCAGGACTACCTGGTCTGATGACTCCTTGCTGTCCCCAGTCCACCTGGTCCTAGGACCATGCATCAGGACTACCTGGTGTGATGACTCCTTGCTGTCCCCAGTCCACCTGGCCCCAGGACCATGCCTCAAGACTACCTGGTCTGATGACTCCTTGCTGTCCCCAGAACATCTGGCTGCGCTGCAGCTCCAGTTTCAACTGTTCTGCCTTATTATTATTGGACCATGCTGGTCATTTATGAACATTTGAACATCTTGGCCATGTTCTGTTATAATCTCCACCCGGCACTGTCCTGTGTGAATTTAAGTATGCTCTCTCTAATTCTCTCTTTCTCTCTTTCTTTCTCTCTCTCAGAGGACCCGAGCCCTAGGACCATGCCTCACGACTACCTGGCATGATGACTCCTTGCTGTCCCCAGTCCACCTGGCCGTGCTGCTCCTCCAGTTTCAACTGTTCTGCCTGCGGCTATGGAACCCTGACCTGTTCACCGGATGTGCTACCTGTCCCAGACCTGCTGTTTTCAACTCTCTAGAGACAGCAGGAGCGGTAGAGATACTCTGAATGATCGGCTATGAAAAGTCAACTGACATGTACTCCAGAGGTGCTGACTTGTTGCACCCTCGACAACCACTGTGATTTTTATTATTTTTATTATGACCCTGCTGGTCATCTATGAACATTTGAACATCTTGGCCATGTTCTGTTATAATCTCCACCAGCACAGCCAGAAAAGGACTGGCCACAGCTCATAGTCTAATTCATCTCCAGGTTTCTTCTTAGGTTCTGGCCTTTCTAGAGAGTTTTTCCTAGCCACCGTACTTCTATACCTGCATCGCTTGCTGTTTGGGGTTTTAGGCTGGCTTTCTGTACAGCACTTTGAGATATAAGCTGATGTAAGAAGGGCTTTATAAATACATTTGATTTGATATGGAAGAAGGTACTCTGGTCAGATGAGACTAAAATGTAGATTTTTTGTCCATCAAGGAAAACGCTATGTCTGGCGCAAACCCAACACCTCTCATCACCCCGAGAACACCATCCACACAGTGAAGGTGGTGGCAGCATCATGCTGTGGGGATGTTTTTCATTGGCAGGGAAACTGGTCAGAATTTAAAGGAATGATGGATGGTGCTAAATAAAGGGACATTCTTGAGGGAAACCTGTTTCAGTCTTCCAGAGATTTGAAACTGGGACGGAGGTTCACCTTCCAGCAGGACAATGACCCTAAGCATACAGCTAAAGCAACACTTGAGTAGTTTAAGGGGAAACATTTAAATGTCTTGGAATGGCCTAGTCAAAGCCCAGACTTCAATCCAATTGAGAATCTGTGGTACAACTTGAAGATTGCTGTACACCAGCGGAACTGTGAATAGTTATGCAAGCTCAAGTTTTCCCTTTTTTTGTCTTATTTCTTGTTTGTTTCACAGTGAAAAAGGGTTTTGCATCTTCAAAGTGGTAGGTGTATGAATCAAGTGATACAACCCCCCCCCCCCCCCACCCCAAAACAATCAATGTTAATTCCAGGTTGCAAGGCAACAAAATAGGAAAAATGCCAAGGGGTATGGATACTTTCTGAAAGCAATGTATGACGGTGTGAAATTTGACACATTTTTCCACATCTTATGTGTGTTCATATACAGTGCCTTGCGAAAGTATTCGGCCCCCTTGAACTTTGCAACCTTTTGCCACATTTCAGGCTTCAAACATAAAGATATAAAACTGTATTTTTTTGTGAAGAATCAACAACAAGTGGGACACAATCATGAAGTGGAACGACATTTATTGGATATTTCAAACTTTTTTAACAAATCAAAAACTGAAAAATTGGGCGTGCAAAATTATTCAGCCCCTTTACTTTCAGTGCAGCAAACTCTCTCCAGAAGTTCAGTGAGGATCTCTGAATGATCCAATGTTGACCTAAATGACTAATGATGATAAATACAATCCACCTGTGTGTAATCAAGTCTCCGTATAAATGCACCTGCACTGTGATAGTCTCAGAGGTCCGTTAAAAGCGCAGAGAGCATCATGAAGAACAAGGAACACACCAGGCAGGTCCGAGATACTGTTGTGAAGAAGTTTAAAGCCGGATTTGGATACAAAAAGATTTCCCAAGCTTTAAACATCCCAAGGAGCACTGTGCAAGCGATAATATTGAAATGGAAGGAGTATCAGACCACTGCAAATCTACCAAGACCTGGCCGTCCCTCTAAACTTTCAGCTCATACAAGGAGAAGACTGATCAGAGATGCAGCCAAGAGGCCCATGATCACTCTGGATGAACTGCAGAGATCTAGAGCTGAGGTGGGAGACTCTGTCCATAGGACAACAATCAGTCGTATATTGCATAAATCTGGCCTTTATGGAAGAGTGGCAAGAAGAAAGACATTTCTTAAAGATATCCATAAAAAAAATTGAACTTTTTGGCAACAATGCAAAACGTTATGTTTGGCGTAAAAGCAACACAGCTCACACCATCCCCACTGTCAAACACGGTGGTGGCAGCATCATGGTTTGGGCCTGCTTTTCTTCAGCAGGGACAGGGAAGATGGTTAAAATTGATGGGAAGATGGATGGAGCCAAATACAGGACCATTCTGGAAGAAAACCTGATGGAGTCTGAAAAAGACCTGAGACTGGGACGGAGATTTGTCTTCCAACAAGACAATGATCCAAAACATAAAGCAAAATCTACAATGGAATGGTTCAATAATAAACATATCCAGGTGTTAGAATGGCCAAGTCAAAGTCCAGACCTGAATCCAATCGAGAATCTGTGGAAAGAACTGAAAACTGCTGTTCACAAATGCTCTCCATCCAACCTCACTGAGCTCGAGCTGTTTTGTAAGGAGGAATGGGAAAAAATTTCAGTCTCTCGATGTGCAAAACTGATAGAGACATACCCCAAGCGACTTACAGCTGTAATCGCAGCAAAAGGTGGCGCTACAAAGTATTAACTTAAGGGGGCTGAATAATTTTGCACGCCCAATTTTTCAGTTTTTGATTTCTTAAAAAAGTTTGAAATATCCAATAAATGTCGTTCCACTTCATGATTGTGTCCCACTTGTTGTTGATTCTTCACAAAAAAAAATACAGTTTTATATCTTTATGTTTGAAGCCTGAAATGTGGCAAAAGGTCGCAAAGTTCAAGTGGGCCGAATACTTTCGCAAGGCACTGTTTCTGAATGACAACAAAACAAAACCAAAACCCTGATGGTCGAGGCCCACATAGTCTGTCTATGATAACTACAAGATGGTGATAGCTGGTTCGCCTAATTTTATCTACAGTTCCTTCAGATCCATGAGACTTTTCGCCATTTTCTTGTGTAACAGCCTAAATTCAAAATTCAATAAATCATTTTTTTAAATCACTGGCTACACACAATACCACAGAATGTCAAAGTGGAAATTGAACATTTTACAAATTAGTTAAAAATGAAAAGCTGAAATATCTTGAGTCAATAGGTATTCAATCCCTTTGTTTTGGCAAGCCTAACTCATTTCAGGAGTGAAAATGTGCTGAACGAGTCACATAATAAGTTACATGGACTCACTATAATAGTATTTAACATCATTTGTTTAATCATCACCTCATCTCTATGCCCCACACATACAATTATCTGTATGGTCCTTCAGTCGAGCAGTGAATCTCAAACACTGATTCAATCACAAAGACCAGGGAGGTTTTCCAAGGCCTCACAAAGAAGGGCACCTATTGGTAGATGGAAAAAAAAAAAAAAAAGCAGACATTGAATACCCCTTTGCGTATGGTGAAGTAAGTTATTAATTCCACTTTGATTAATGTAGCAATACACCAAGTCACTGCAAAGAGACAGGCGTCCTTCCTCACTCAGCTGCCGGAGAAGAAGGAAAACACTCACATTCACCATGAGGCCTATGCTGACATTAAAACACTTACAAAGTTTAATTGCTGTGATAGGAGAAAACGGATAATGGATCAACAAAATTGCAGTTACTCCACAATACTAACCTAATGGACAGAGTGAGTAGAGGAAGCCTGTACAGAATAAAAAACATTCCAAAACATGCATCCTGTTTGCAACAAGGCACTAAAGTAATACTGCAAAACATGTGACACAGTAATTACCTTTTTGTCTTGAATACTAAGTATTATGTTAGGAGCAAATCCAAAACAACACATAGCTGAGTATCACTTTCCAGCATAGTGGTGGCAGCATCATGTTATGGGTATGCTTGTAATCTGAGGGGTATTTCATGATAAAAAATAAATGGAATGGAGCTAAGCACAGGCAAAATCCATAGGCAAACCTGGTTCAGTCTGTTTTCCGCCAGACACTGGGATATGAATTCACCTTTCAGCAGGAAAATAACCTAAAACACAAGGTCAAATTGAGTTGCTAACAGGGGCTAGTTGATCAACTGGACATTTCCCACAGGCAGTGGTGAAGTACCCAATTGTCATACTTGAGTCAAAGAAAAGATACCTTAATAGAAAATGAGTCAAGCGCAAGTGAAAATCATCCAGCAAAATACTACTTGAGTAAACCAGGCTACATTGTGTTCGGACCAGGGTTAGAACAAAAGCCTGCACTCCTTGTATCCTGGATGATGGTTGCCACCCTTGACATACAATAATGCAACATTACAACCCAATACTTTTGTCTTCATAGAATGATTCCCTCATTCAATGTATCAGGGATGAAATGGATAAGGTAGGCCACTTCAAAGCCTAGGTATCTAAGTAGACATGTTTATAAGGCTCAAATATTAATGTTTCAGGGGAGATCTATGCACAGCAAGTTATTTGTCAATATTTGTCAAAGTTGTCGGAACTACATGGTTACTGTTTAGAGGGGAACCCCAGCAGATTAATATAGGCTGTCTACGGTGGCTGTGGAAAAGCGATATTAACACTTAGTTAGCTATAGTTAACTAACGAGATAACTGTTGCACGTTATGTATTGAATTGGTTATCAAATTATTTTGTACCTGCTACTCACATATCCCGCTTTCTCTCCTCAAGGAATGGCCCACTTGTTCCGGCACACACGCAGCACACACAGACACGCAGCACACACACAGACACGCAGCACACACAGACACGCAGCACACACAGACACGCAGCACACACACACACACACGCAGCACACACACACACACGCAGCACACACAGACACGCAGCACACACAGACACGCAGCACACACAGACACGCAGCACACACAGACACGCAGCACACACAGACACGCAGCACACACACACGCAGCACACACAGACACGCAGCACACACAGACACGCAGCACACACAGACACGCAGCACACACAGACACGCAGCACACACAGACACGCAGCACACACAGACGCGCAGCACACACAGACACGCAGCACAAAAGGCAGCTCCATCTCATTTACACATCTTGACACCTCTTCATACAAATCATGCCCCGTAGTTGTGCCATGCATAGGACGTAAAGCCAAAAACTCCTCTGTCACGCTTAGGTTGGAGTCCACTCCGCGGATGAAAATTGACAACTGGGCAATGTCAGAAATGTCGGTGCTCTCATCCACAGCCAAGGAATATGCAATAAAATCTTTTCCCTTTTTCACAAGCTGCTCTTTTAGATTGATGGACAACTGGTCTACTCTCTCGGCAATGGTGTTTCTGCTCAGACTCACATTTAAAAAGAGTTGCCTTTTTTCTGGGCAAACTTCGTCACAAACTTTAATCATGCAGTTTTTGATGAAATCCCCCTCCGTAAATGGCCGGGCTGATTTAGCGATCTCTTCTGCCAAAATAAAACTGGCCTTGACAGCAGCCTGGCCTTTGAGGCCTCGTTTTAATTCCTCTGCCTTTTGTAGCCTTTGTTCCATGTCCATATTCTTGTTTTTGTCCGCGTGTTTCGTTTCATAATGTCGTCTCAGATTATACTCTTTCAGTACCGCCACACTTTCTCCACACAGAAGACACACAGGTTTTCCAGCTACCTTCGTGAACATATACTCCGACTCCCACCTTGTTTGAAACCCCCGGTTCTCAGTATCCACCTTCCGTTTTGCCATTTTTGATGGGTATCTGAAAGTTAATTTTACTGTGATGCTGACGACTGCTGTGCCAATAAATATTGAAATGAAGCAGCCTACTGCTCGGTGCGTCACCTTTGCATTGTGGGAAATGTAGTATTGGTGCGTGTAAAAGATCTGCGGGCTGCCGGCTTGCTGCGGGCCGGTTCTAATAATAAATCAAGATCATCCCAGGGGCCGTAAAAAACCTTCTTGCGGGCCGGATGTGGCCCGCGGGCCTTGACTCTGACATATGTGCTCTAAACTTTCAGCTCATACAAGGAGAAGACTGATCAGAGATGCAGCCAAGAGGCCCATGATCACTCTGGATGAACTGCAGAGATCTACAGCTGAGGTGGGAGACTCTGTCCAAAGGACAACAATCAGTCATATATTGCATAAATCTGGCCTTTATGGAAGAGTGGCAAGAAGAAAGACATTTCTTAAAGATATCCATAAAAAAATTTGAACTTTTTGGCAACAATGTAAAACGTTATGTTTGGCGTAAAAGCAACACAGCTCACACCATCCCCACTGTCAAACATGGTGGTGGCAGCATCATGGTTTGGGCCTGCTTTTCTTCAGCAGGGACAGGGAAGATGGTTAAAATTGATGGGAAGATGGATGGAGCCAAATACAGGACCATTCTGGAAGAAAACCTGATGGAGTCTGCAAAAGACCTGAGACTGGGACGGAGATTTGTCTTCCAACAAGACAATGATCCAAAACATAAAGCAAAATCTACAATGGAATGGTTCAATAATAAACATATCCAGGTGTTAGAATGGCCAAGTCAAAGTCCAGACCTGAATCCAATCGAGAATCTGTGGAAAGAACTGAAAACTGCTGTTCACAAATGCTCTCCATCCAACCTCACTGAGCTCGAGCTGTTTTGTAAGGAGGAATGGGAAAAAATTTCAGTCTCTCGATGTGCAAAACTGATAGAGACATACCCCAAGCGACTTACAGCTGTAATCGCAGCAAAAGGTGGCGCTACAAAGTATTAACTTAAGGGGGCTGAATAATTTTGCACGCCCAATTTTTCAGTTTTTGATTTCTTAAAAAAGTTTGAAATATCCAATAAATGTCGTTCCACTTCATGATTGTGTCCCACTTGTTGTTGATTCTTCACAAAAAAAAATACAGTTTTATATCTTTATGTTTGAAGCCTGAAATGTGGCAAAAGGTCGCAAAGTTCAAGTGGGCCGAATACTTTCGCAAGGCACTGTTTCTGAATGACAACAAAACAAAACCAAAACCCTGATGGTCGAGGCCCACATAGTCTGTCTATGATAACTACAAGATGGTGATAGCTGGTTCGCCTAATTGTATCTACAGTTCCTTCAGATCCATGAGACTTTTCACCATTTTCTTGTGTAACAGCCTAAATTCAAAATTGAATGAATATTTTTTTTAAATCACTGGCTACACACAATACCACATAATGTCAAAGTGGAAATTGAACATTTTACAAATTAGTTAAAAATGAAAAGCTGAAATATCTTGAGTCAATAGGTATTCAATCCCTTTGTTTTGGCAAGCCTAACTCATTTCAGGAGTGAAAATGTGCTGAACGAGTCACATAATAAGTTACATGGACTCACTATAATAGTATTTAACATCATTTGTTTAATCATCACCTCATCTCTATGCCCCACACATACAATTATCTGTATGGTCCTTCAGTCGAGCAGTGAATCTCAAACACTGATTCAATCACAAAGACCAGGGAGGTTTTCCAAGGCCTCACAAAGAAGGGCACCTATTGGTAGATGGAAAAAAGAAAAAAAAAGCAGACATTGAATACCCCTTTGCGTATGGTGAAGTAAGTTATTAATTCCACTTTGATTGATGTAGCAATACACCAAGTCACTACAAAGAGACAGGCGTCCTTCCTCACTCAGCTGCCGGAGAAGAAGGAAAACACTCAGGGATTTGACCATGAAGCCTATGCATTACATACATTAAAACACTTACAAAGTTTAATTGCTGTGATAGGAGAAAACGGATAATGGATCAACAACATTGTAGTTACTCCACAATACTAACCTAATGGACAGAGTAAGTAGAGGAATCCTGTACAGAATAAAAAATATTCCAAAACATGCATCCTGTTTGCAACAAGGCACTAAAGTAATACTGCAAAACATGTGACACAGTAATTACCTTTTTGTCTTGAATACAAAGTATTATGTTTGGAGCAAATCCAAAACAACACATACAGTAGCTGAGTATCACTTTCAAGCATAGTGGTGGCAGCATCATGTTATGGGTATGCTTGTAATCTGAGGGGTATTTCAGGATAAAAAAATAAATGGAATGGAGCTAAGCACAGGCAAAATCCATAGGCAAACCTGGTTCAGTCTGTTTTCCGCCAGACACTGGGATATGAATTCACCTTTCAGCAGGAAAATAACCTAAAACACAAGGTCAAATTGAGTTGCTAACAGGGGCTAGTTGATCAACTGGACATTTCCCACAGGCAGTGGTGAAGTAGCCAACTGTCATACTTGAGTCAAAGAAAAGATACCTTAATAGAAAATGAGTCAAGTGAAAATCATCCAGCAAAATACTACTTGAGTAAACCAGGCTACATTGTGTTTGGACCAGGGTTAGAACAAAAGCCTGCACTCCTTGTATCCTGGATGATGGTTGCCACCCTTGACATGCAATAATTCAACATTACAACCCAATACTTTTGTCTTCATAGAATGATTCCCTCATTCAATGTATCAGGGATGAAATGGATAAGGTAGGCCACTTCAAAGCCTAGGTATCTAAGTAGACATGTTTATAAGGCTCAAATATTAATGTTTCAGGGGAGATCTATGCACAGCAAGTTATTTGTCAATATTTGTCAAAGTTGTCGGAACTACATGGTTACTGTTTAGAGGGGAACCCCAGCAGATTAATATAGGCTGTCTACGGTGGCTGTGGAAAAGCGATATTAACACTTAGTTAGCTATAGTTAACTAACGAGATAACTGTTGCACGTCATGTATTGAATTGGTTATCAAATTATTTTGTACCTGCTACTCACATGTCCCGCTTTCTCTCCTCAAGGAATGGCCCACTTGTTCCGGCACACACGCAGCACACACACAGACACGCAGCACACACACAGACACGCAGCACACACAGACACGCAGCACACACAGACACGCAGCACACACACACGCAGCACACACAGACACGCAGCACACACAGACACGCAGCACACACAGACACGCAGCACACACAGACACGCAGCACACACAGACACGCAGCACACACAGACACGCAGCACACACACACACGCAGCACACACACACACGCAGCACACACACACAGACACGCAGCACACACAGACACGCAGCACACACAGACACGCAGCACACACAGACACGCAGCACACACAGACACGCAGCACACACAGACACGCAGCACACACAGACGCGCAGCACACACAGACACGCAGCACACACAGACACGCAGCACACACAGACACGCAGCACACACACACGCAGCACACACAGACACGCAGCACACACAGACACGCAGCACACACACACACGCAGCACACACACACGCAGCACACACAGACACGCAGCACACACAGACACGCAGCACACACAGACACACAGCACACACAGACACGCAGCACACACAGACACGCAGCACACACACACGCAGCACACACAGACACGCAGCACACACAGACACGCAGCACACAGACACGCAGCACACACAGACACGCAGCACACAGACACGCAGCACACACAGACACGCAGCACACACAGACACGCAGCACACACAGACACGCAGCACACACACACGCAGCACACACAGACACGCAGCACACACAGACACGCAGCACACACAGACACGCAGCACACACAGACACGCAGCACACACAGACACGCAGCACACACAGACACGCAGCACAGAGACACGCAGCACACACAGACACGCAGCACACACAGACACGCAGCACACAGACACGCAGCACACACAGACACGCAGCACACACAGACACGCAGCACACACAGACATGCAGCACACAGACACGCAGCACACAGACACGCAGCACACACAGAAGGGTCATCCCGACGATGGCTGATGTGTAGATTTTTTAAAGTGATTGATAATATTTAAAAGTTTGCCTTCATGAATTACTTGAACTAAATATTCTGAAACTAATTTCCCTGAGTTTTTCATGACGTTACAAACCTTATTTGACACCTTCGCATTCAAGATGGAGCATTTTTCAAACTGACCAATCCGGAACAGCCTTCCCTCACACACAGGTTCACAGACTAGCGTCAAATTAACTGGAACAAAGTATAATTAGGAAATGATTACCGCCCAATTCCCGCCTTCGTTACACTAGTTGATGATCCCTGGTGTAGAAGACAGGCCAGTCACACTGTATTATTTTGGTATGGTCTGATCTCACTGGTAAAGTGAGGTCAAATCATAATCTGATGACCGTAGGGAACTTCAATGTGAATGTAAAGGAATGACAATTATCATGTTTACAGAACTAATATTGTACACAGACAGTCTCCACAGTTGTCTTATGCTTGTGGAGTTATTTGTGGAGTTATTTCCAGTCAGTGCTTTCTACCACAAGTTGTTTTCTGTTGTCAACTATGACACCTGCCATCTTATCTTATCACCTGTCATCTTATCTTATCACCTTTCATCTTTTCTTATCACATGTCATCTTTTCTTATCGCCTGTCATCGTATCTACAGTCATCGTATCACCTGTCATCGTATCTACAGTCATCGTATCACCTGTCATCTCATCTACAGTCATCGTATCACCTGTCATCTTATCTTATCACCTGTCATCTTATCTTATCACCTGTCATCTTATCACCTTTCATCTTTTCTTATCACCTGTCATCGTATCTACAGTCATCTTATCTACAGTAATCGTATCACCTGTCATCGTATCTTTTCACTTGTCATCTTATCTTTTCACCTGTCATCTTATCTTATCACCTGTCATCTTATCTTATCACCTGTCATCTTATCTTCTCACCTGTCATCTTATCACCTGTCATCTTATCTTATAACCTGTCATCATATCACCTGTCATCTTTTCTTATCACCTTTCATCTTTTCTTATCACCTGTCATCGTATCACCTGTCATCGTATCTACAGTCATCGTATCACCTGTCATCGTATCTACAGTCATCGTATCACCTGTCATCTTATCTACAGTCATCGTATCACCTGTCATCTTATCTTATCACCTGTCATCTTATCTTATCACCTGTCATCTTATCACCTTTCATCTTTTCTTATCACCTGTCATCGTATCTACAGTCATCTTATCTACAGTCATCGTATCACCTGTCATCGTATCTTTTCACTTGTCATCTTATCTTTTCACCTGTCATCTTATCTTATCACCTGTCATCTTATCTTATCACCTGTCATCTTATCTTCTCACCTGTCATCTTATCACCTGTCATCTTATCTTATAACCTGTCATCATATCACCTTTCATCTTTTCTTATCACCTTTCATCTTTTCTTATCACCTGTCATCGTATCACCTGTCATCGTATCTACAGTCATCGTATCACCTGTCATCGTATCTACAGTCATCGTATCACCTGTCATCTTATCTACAGTCATCGTATCACCTGTCATCTTATCTTATCACCTGTCATCTTATCTTATCACCTGTCATCTTATCACCTTTCATCTTTTCTTATCACCTGTCATCGTATCTACAGTCATCTTATCTACAGTCATCGTATCACCTGTCATCGTATCTTTTCACTTGTCATCTTATCTTTTCACCTGTCATCTTATCTTATCACCTGTCATCTTATCTTATCACCTGTCATCTTATCTTCTCACCTGTCATCTTATCACCTGTCATCTTATCTTATAACCTGTCATCATATCACCTTTCATCTTTTCTTATCACCTTTCATCTTTTCTTATCACCTGTCATCGTATCACCTGTCATCGTATCTACAGTCATCGTATCACCTGTCATCTTATCTTATCACCTGTCATCTTATCTCATCCCCTGTCATCTTATCTTATCACCTGCCATCTTATCTTACCACCTGTCATCTTATCTTCTCACTTGTCATCTTATCACCTGTCATAGTATCTACAGTCATCGTATCACCTGTCATCTTATCTTCTCACCTGTCATCTTATCTTATTAACTGTCATCTTATCTTATCACATGTCATCTTATCTTCTCACCTGTCATCTTATCACCTGTCATAGTATCTACAGTCATCGTATCACCTGTCATCTTATCTACAGTCATCGTATCACCTGTCATCTTATCTACAGTCATCGTATCACCTGTCATCTTATCTACAGTCATCGTATCACCTGTCATCTTATCTACAGTCATCGTATCACCCGTCATATTATCAACCACCTTCTTATCTTATCTTCTCACCTGTCATCTTATCTTCTCACCTGTCATCTTATTGACCACCTATCATCTTATCTTCTCACCTGTCATCTTATCTTATCACCTGTCATCTTATCTTCTCATCTGTCATCTTATCTTCTCACCTGTCATCTTATCTTCTCACCTGTCACCTTATCTTATCACCTGTCATCTTATCTTATCACCTATCATCTTATCAACCACCTATCATCTTATCTTATCACCTGTCACCTTATCTCATCACCTGTCATCTTATCTTATCATCTGTCATCTTATCAATCACCTTATCCAACATCCACCACCATGGGATACCATACCACACTCTCATAACCTCTTGGGATGGGCATTTGAATTAATTTCACTATTTAAATAATATCATGATATTATTTTGGATATCTGGATAGTCGAAACACGTGTTTCAAAGATGTATATTTTTAAACTTCTCGAGGAACGAGAGAGGAGCGGGGGCGGTGTGTGTGTGATAGTCTATGTGAGTGGGACTGCGGTAGGAGAGAGAGAGAGAGAGAGAGAGAGAGAGAGAGAGAGAGAGAGAGAGAGAGAGCTGTTGAGCGGGGGAGGAACGAGAGAGGAGCGGGGGCGGTGTGTGTGTGATAGTCTATGTGAGTGGCACTGCAGTAGGAGAGAGAGAGAGAGAGAAAGTAGCCGAACTGACTTGCGCTATTTGGACACACTTGTTGCTTCCATAGGTTACGTATGGTAGAGCTTGTCTTGACTGCAACGCGTTGTTTTAAAGAAGCTTGCTAGCTACAGTAGACAGATAAAGTAAAAAGACTTTACTGAGGCTACTTTGTTGCGCTCCTCGTATTTGTCTACAACAACTCCATTGATATGAAACGACAGCCTACCTTGTTGGTTTACCATTGTAGCTTACCCTTTCTCATTTAGTCAATTTAATTTCAGAATTTTTATACAATTTTGCATTCATTAGAAAATCTCCCGCTTCACTTGCTACACATTGAGTATTCGAAAAAACCATGTCCATTCCTAATAACCTCATTACATTTGAAGGGTGTTCTGGCCTCCTAGAACATACAGTATACTGTAAATATATCATGAGAAATGTGGTCTGCAAATTTAAAGTTGTTCAATGATTCCCTTTGCACTTCAACAGCATATAAAGTACACTCCCTTGCAACAGATAACTAACTCAAGTTGGGCGCTAGTCTCCAGGAACACATACTGTACATTTGGAAGGCGAAACTCTTTCCAAGTTGTTCAGTCATTCCCTTTGTGGCGTCAGATGTGGACTTATCAGTAGGCAGAAGAGGCAGTTGTCTCAGGCCTCACAGCATCAAGGGGGCCTCGTAATCCAGGCTTTCTGTCTTGCTTCAGGTTCAAAAGCAGCAAAATCTGGAATTGTGATACAGTGCATTACAAGTGTGAAATTGTTGACCTCCTCAAGTCTGGTTCATCCTTGGGAGCAATTTCCAAATCCTTGAAGGTACCACATTCACCTGTACAAACAATAGTATGCAAGTATAAACACCATGGGACCACACAGCCGTCATACCGCTCAGGAAGGAGATGCTTTCTGTCTCCTAGAGATGAACGTACTTTGGTGCGAAAAGTGTAAATCAATCCCAGAACAACAGCAATGAACCTTGTGAAGATGCTGGAGGAAACGGGTACAAAAGTATCTATATCCACAGTAAAAACAAGTCCTATATCGACATAACCTGAAAGGCCGCTCAGAAATGAAGAAGCCACTGCTCCAAAACCGCCATAAAAAAGCCAGACTACGGTTTGCAATTGCACATGGGGACAAAGATCGTGCTTTTTGGAGAAATGTGCTCTGGTCTGATGAAATAAATATAGAACTGTTGGGCCATAATGACCATCATTATGTTTGGAGGAAAAAGGGGGGAGGCTTGCAAGCCGAAGAACACCCTCCCAACCCTGAAGCACGGGGGTGGCAGCATCATGTCGTGGGGGTGCTTTGCTGCAGGAGGGACTGGTGCACTTCACAAAATAGATGGCATCATGACAAAGGAAAATTACGTGAATATATTGAAGCAACATCTCAATACCTCAGTCAGGAAGTTAAAGCTTGGTCGCAAATGGGTCTTCCAAATGGACAATGACCCCAAGCATACTTCCAAAGTTGTGGCTAAATGGCTTAAGGACAACAAAGTCAGGGTATTGGAGAGGCCATCACAAAGCCCTGACCTCAATCCTATAGAAAATATGTGGGCAGAACTGAAAAAGGAGGCCTACAAACCTGACTCAGTTACACCAGCTCTGTCAGGAGGAATGGGCCAAAAATCACCTAACTTATTGTGGAAGGCTACCTGAAACGTTTAACCCAAGTTAAACAATTTAAAGGCAATGCTACCAAATACTAATTGAGTGTATGTAAACGTCTGACTCACTGGGAATGTGACGAAATAAATAAAAGCTGAAATAAATAATTATCTCTACCATTACTCTGACATTTCACATTCTTAAAATAAAGTGGTGATCCTAGCTGACCTAAGACAGTGTCACGAATCCCGCCGAAGATGGTGCCTCTTCCTGTTCGGGCGGCGCTCAGCTACTAGCTGCCACCGATCCCCTTTTCTGTTTAATTTAGTTGTGTCTGATGAGTTGCCCCTGTGTCCTGTTTAGGTTTGGTTGTGGGCTTTTGTGCTTATGGTGTTTGATTACTCTTGTGGTCTCTTTTTCCGATCAGTTTCGTCCTGTTTGTCTGGACTGGGACTTTGCGCGCCCTTTTGTGTGTGGCGTGACCGTCTCTCTGTTTTTTTGGAATATTAAAGATCCACATCGTTTGAACTACTAGTTGTAAACTTCAGACTTCAACTGTATATTTACCCTGCTCTATGCGCCTGACTCCTGCACTCACTACTTATTGAAGCCGTGACAGACAGGGAATTTTTACTAGGATTAAATGTCAGGAATTGTTAAATTCTGAGTTTAAATGTAGTTGGCTAAGATGTTGTAGTTGTAAACCTCAGACTTCAACTGTATATTTATTGTTTAACCCAATATTTTAATTTAACCCAAGATTTTAATTTAACCCAAGATTTTAAATTAACCCAAGATTTTAGTATAACCCAATATTTTAATTTAACCCAAGATTTTAATTTAACCCAAGATTTTAGTATAACCCAAGATTTTAATACAACCCAAGTGTCATTAATCACCCACAGACTGGTTCATAATATTGGACTATTCCACCTTGACAGAGTTCCTGTGGATTGTTTCATTCGATATGATTGAAAACATGATTTTCATTGAAATGAAGCTGCAGGAATGAAGAGCTTTCAGAGCAGAGCAGAGCAAATACAAATAAAGATGATTAAATGTTTTAAATGACCTAAAGTTAATGCATTTCTTTAGTGAAAAGACAGGTGCTGCTGATAGTACTTGCATCATTGTGGAGGCAGAGGACAAGGGTCTGATGCCGTCTGGCCAAAACAGATTATAGGGCACTCTATCTCTCGCTCGGATGCTTGCTCCGAGGAGATAGTTTCAAGTTTCAAGTTTTAATGTCACGTCGACAAGTACTGTTGAAATGAAAGGAATGCCTTTCTTGCTCCAATGCAGTAATTAATATCAATGTAGCATTAAAAAATAACAAGGCAGAACAAAAACACACAATAAATAAAAATAAGATATAAGAAGTACAAGATGAAGTAAGAAGCTATATACAGGGTCAGTACCATATTAACAATGTACTGGGATACTGGAGTGTTGGAGGTAGATATGTACAGGGATACTGGAATGATGGGGGTAGATATGTATAGGGGGAAGGTGAATATATACAGGGTCAGTTCCAGTACCATATTAACAATGTGAAAATATACTGGAGTGATATTTATAGGGGTAAGGTGACTCGGCATCAATATATATATATATATATATGATAAATAGAGTAGCAGCAAAGATTGAAGATTGTATGTGAGTGTGTGTGTAGAGTCAGTATAAATGTGTGTGCATGTTGGGTGTGTTGGAGTGTCAGTGTGCGTGGAGTCCTCTGAGTGTGCATAGACAGTGCAAAAAGAAATACATGAGCTCAACTCAGATAGTCCGTGTAGCCATTCTGCTGTTTTGCAGTCTTATTGCTTGGGATTCGTTTCAGCCACTTGCGAACTTGAAGGGAAGTTGCACAGTGTTCGGATGCTGGAATGTATTTATTTATTTTTTATTTCACCTTTATTTAACCAGGTAGGCAAGTTGAGAACAAGTTCTCATTTACAATTGCGACCTGGCCAAGATAAAGCAAAGCAGTTCGACACATACAGCAACACAGAGTTACACATGGAGTAAAACAAACATACAGTCAATAATACAGTAGAAAAATAAGTCTATATACGATGTGAGCAAATGAGGTGAGAAGGGAGGTAAAGGCAAAAGAAAGGCCATGGTGGCGAAGTAAATAGAATATAGCAAGTAAAATACTGGAATGGTAGATTTGCAGTGGAAGAATGTGCAAAGTAGAAATAGAAATAATGGGGTGCAAAGGAGCAAAATAAATAAATAAATTAAATACAGTTGGGAAAGAGGTAGTTGTTTGGGCTAAATTATAGGTGGGCTATGTACAGGTGCAGTAATCTGTGAGCTGCTCTGACAGTTGGTGCTTAAAGCTAGTGAGGGAGATAAGTGTTTCCAGTTTCAGAGATTTTTGTAGCTCGTTCCAGTCATTGGCAGCAGAGAACTGGAAAGAGAGGCGGCCAAAGAAAGAATTAGTTTTGGGGGTGACTAGAGAGATATACCTGCTGGAGCGCGTGCTACAGGTGGGAGATGCTATGGTGACCGGCGAGTTGAGATAAGGGGGGACTTTACCTAGCAGGGTCTTGTAGATGACATGGAGCCAGTGGGTTTGGCGATGAGTATGAAGCGAGGGCCAGCCAATGAGAGCATACAGGTTGCAGTGGTGGGTAGTATATGGGGCTTTGGTGACAAAATGGATGCCACTGTGATAGACTGCATCCAATTTATTGAGTAGGGTTTTGGAGGCTATTTTGTAAATGACATGGCCGAAGTCGAGGATCAGTAGGATGGTCAGTTTACGAGGGTATGTTTTGCAGCATGAGTGAAGGATGCTTTGTTGCGAAATAGGAAGCCAATTCTAGATTTAACTTCGGATTGGAGGTGTATGATGTGAGTCTCAAAGGAGAGTTTACCGTCTAACCAGACACCTAGCTATTTGTAGTTGTCCACATATTCTAAGTCAGAACCGTCCAGAGTAGTGATGCTGGATGGGCGGGCAGGTGCAGGCAGCGATCGTTTGAAGAGCATGCATTTAGTTTTACTTGTATTTAAGAGCAGTTGAAGGCCACGGAAGGAGAGTTGTGTGGCATTGAAGCTCGTCTGGAGGGTTGTCCTCTTTCAGCTAGGGGGCACTATTTTCATGTTTGGAAAAATAACGTTCCCAAAGTAAATGGCCTATTTCTCTGGTCCATATGCTAGAAAGAAAACACTCTAAAGTTTCCAAAATATTGTCTGTGAGTTTAACAGAACTGATATTGCAGGCGAAAACCTGAGGAAAATCAAACCAGGAAATGGCTTCTATTTTGAAAGCTCCATGTTCCATAGCCTGCCTTCACTCCATTTAAAGGGATGTCAACCAGATTCCTTTTCCTATCGCTTCCTCAAGGTGTCAACAGTCTTTAGACATAGTTTCAGGCTTTTATTTAGAAAAATGAGCAAGAATGATAACATTGCATCAGGTGTTCGCATGAGTTTCGCTTGCGCAACAGAGCTTGGGCAGCAATTGTCTCTCCCTCTCCTACTGAAAAAGATAGTTGCGGTTGATATATTATCGATTAAATATTTTTAAAACAACTTCAGGAATGATTACAAAAAATGTTTGACATGTTTCTTTGAACATTACGGATACTATTTGGAATTTTCGTCTGCGTTGTCGTGACCGCTCGAGCCTGTGGATTTCTGAACATAACGCGCCAAACAAACGGAGGTATTTTGGATATAAAAATAATCTTTATGGAACAAAGGAACATTTATTGTGTAACTGGGAGTCTCGTGAGTGAAAACATCCAAAGATCATCAAAGGTAAGCGATTCATTTTATTGCTTTTCTGATTTTCGTGACCAAGCTACTTTGATGCTAGGTGTTCATAATGTTTTGTCTAGTGATCGATAAACTTACACAAACGCTTGGATTGCTTTCGCTGTGAAGCATAATTTCAAAATCTGACATGACAGGTAGAGTAACAAAGAGCTAAGCTGTGTTTTGCTATATTGCACCTGTGATTTCACGAATATAAATATTTTTTGTAATATTATTTGAATGTGGCGCTCTGCAATTCAGCGGTTGTTGATGACAATTATCCCGCTAACGGGATGGGTAGCGTCAAGAATTAACACAGTGTCCAAAGAAGGGCCAAAAGTATACAGAATGGTGTCGTCTGCATAGAGGTGGGTCAGAATCTCACCAGTAGTAAGAGCGACATCATTGATGTATACAGAGAAGAGAGTCAGCCCATGCATGAAACCCTTTGGCACCCCCATAGAGACTACTTAAAAAAAAAAAAAATGTTTTACAGTTAAATGACGTCTTTACTATAAAACCAATCAAATGTTTTTTAAGGAGGGGTGGTTGGTTCAGACCTGCCTATGCTTGGGGCCTTCAAATCACTCCGTCCGCCCCTGGGCAAAGCAAATCCTGAATCAGATTTATTTAACCCTTATTTTACCAATCTCATTTACATCATTCCTACTCTGAGAATCCTGGTAATCATGTAACAACCTGGGATGTAATGGTGTCTACAGCTAGGACATAATGGTGTCTAACGGTGTCTAGCTATAGGACATAATGGTGTCTATAGCTAGGACATAATGGTGTCTATAGCTAGGCCATAGTGGTCTCCATAGCTAGGACATAATGGTGTAAATAGCTAGGACATCATGGTGTCTATAGCTAGGACATAGTGTTGTCTATAGCTAGGACATAATGGTGTTCATAGCTAGGACATCATGGTGTCTATAGCTAGGACATAGTGGTGTCTATAGCTAGGACATAATGGTGTTTATAGCTAGGACATAATGGTGTCTATAGTTAGGACATAATGGTGTCCATAGCTAGGACATAATGGTGTAAATAGCTAGGACATCATGGTGTCTATAGCTAGGACATAATGGTGTCTATTGCTAGGACATAATGGTGTCTACAGCTATGACATAGTGGTGTCTGTAGCTAGGACATAGTGGTGTCTATAGCAAGGTGGCTATGGTATAATGGTGTCTATAGCTAGGTCATAATGGTGTCTATAGCAAGGTGGCTATGGCATAATGGTGTCTATAGCTAGGTCATAATGGTTGCTATTGCTAGGACATATTGGTGTCTATAACTAGGACATAATGGAATATATAGCTAGGACATAGTGGTGTCTACAGCAAGGTGGCTATGGCTAGGCCATAATGGTGTCTATAGCTAGGACACAATTGTGCCTATAGCTAGGACATAATGATGTCTATAGCTTGGTTTTCATCTAATTGGTGATGGATTTCCATGCAAATATTCTGAAATCTACAAGTAAACAACACACACAATTTCCAAACAGAGATGTTTCCATCAAATTGACCTGTTGTGAAAAGCCTGCGCGTGATGTCGTAGGTAGTGCACATTAAAAATATATTTTGTGGTTACATTCCCATGTACTGAATAAAAAATACAACTTAAATTGGTTAAACTCTACTAATGGTTTTGTTACTATACATGTTTTGTTATAATAGTGAATGTGCCCACTCTGGGCAGTGCAATCTAGCCAACAACTCACAGATCAGTTTAATTTAACTAGGCAAGTCAGTTAAGAACAAATTCTTATTTACAATGACGGCCTACCGGGAAGAGTGGGTTAAATGCCTTGTTCAAGGTCAGAACGACATATTTTTTTTACCTTATCAGCTTAGGGATTCGATCCGGCAACAGTTTCTGGCCCAACGCTCTAACCACAAGGCTACCTGCCGCCCCCATGTGTACTGTACTGAACAGTGTAGGTATAGAATACATGATGAGATTACTATGGAAACAGCAAAAGAATAGAGATTATTTATAATTGTCAAACGGTAGCCAAAGCAACGATCATCACGTCACCAGAATTAGGACCCTCGATATTTATTGGAAAGGAGCATCAAGCTCATCACCGCGCACTTTCACCAGCCTGGGAAGTTCAAAACGGCATGCTTTCAACCGAGTCGTAGTGGAGTACCTCACAACATTGAAAGACCCCTAGTTTACATCGATATGATGGTTATTATATTAATATATGTGCATAAAGGCGTTTCCACCCACATTACTCGCATAATTAACTTTATAAAAAAGTTTATTATGTGAGACACGTGTTGTCTAGAGTATTTTGTTTTGTCGACATTTGGAAAGTTTACTGAGAAATTAGCAGTTTGTGATTCATTCCAGGCATCGTGGTTGGATGGGCAGGTTGTGATTCATTCCAGGCATCGTGGTTGGACGGGCAGTTTGTGATTCATTCCATGCATCGTGGTTGGACTTGCAGTTTGTGATTCATTCCATGCATCGTGGTTGGACTTGCAGTTTGTGATTCATTCCATGCATCGTGGTTGGACTTGCAGTTTGTGATTCATTCCATGCATCGTGGTTGGAAGGGCAGTTTGTGATTCATTCCAGGCATCGTGGTTGGACGGGCAGTTTGTGATTCATTCCATGCATCGTGGTTGGACGGGCAGTTTGTGATTCATTCCATGCATCGTGGTTGGAAGGGCAGTTTGTGATTCATTCCAGGCATTGTGGTTGGTCGGGCAGTTTGTGATTCATTCCATGCATTGTGGTTGGACGGGCAGTTTGTGATTCATTCCATGCATCGTGGTTGGACGGGCAGTTTGTGATTCATTCCAGGCATTGTGGTAGGAGTGTGAGGTACATGCTGTATGTTTTCTCTCTCTGCTTTTTGTATCATTAATATTGCATCTAGGTTTGGGGAGGTTTGAGTCAGGTACTAGGATGTTGTGGTAAGGAGAAGGTATGTATAAGGTCCACCTCTGCTCATTCCGAATGATGAAAAATCAATGCTGGTGATGGCCCCCTGAGACCCAAAATCTCACAGCCGGCAGCCTCCTAACTCCCTCCATCTACCATTCTTCCTTTTTCCATTATCTCTCTGTCCGTTCACACATCACTCCATCACACCCAACTGTCTTTCTCTCTCTGCATTCCCCCCCATCAGTGTGTGTGTCTCTGAGTGTCTTTCCTTCTCTTTCTCCTCCTCCCTCTCTCGCTCTTCTAATCCAGCAGGTGTTTCATTCTTTCATCGACTCATTAAATGAGAGGTATCTGAGTGTCTCCATTTCCTGCAAACTATCTGCAATTCGTTTAGTTTTAAATGTTTTCTAATGTATATTTCCATAATAATGATGCTGATTCATGATTTCGACTGGCTGAGAAAAACTGCCTACTTGTCTGTCTCATTCCGACTCCTTACCCCTGACATGTTCATTACTATAGGACAGCTGGAGATCAAATTTGAATATTGAAACAATGTTGTAAATGTCAGATAGACAGACAGCAAGGTTTATACAAATACAGACACAGACACAGACACAGACACACACACAGACACACACACAGACACACACACACACACACACACACACACACACACACACACACACACACACACACACACACACACACACACACACACACACACACACACAGTCTCTGTCTCTCTCTGTCTTTCTCTTTGTCTGTGTCTATCTCACTCTCTATGTCTCTGTTTCTCTTTGTCTGTCTCTCTCGCTCTCTAAAGTTAACTTTCTGAATACTTTCCTGATATATAAACAACTAAACAAATAATCAACAACAATGACCAATGGCCGTTCAATTTAGATGTTTAGATTTTTTTGCAATTAAGATGGGAATGTAATGTAGATGGGATGGCGTATCGCTGCAGAATGCTGTGGAAGCCATGCTGGTCAAGTGTGCCTTGAATTCTAAATAAATCACAGACAGTGTCACCAGCAAAGCACCCCCACACCATCACACCTCCTCCTCCATGCTCCACGATGGGAACCACACATGAGGAGATCATCCATTCACCTACTCTGCGTCTCACAAAGACATTGCAGTTGGAACCAAAAATCTCAAATTTGGACTCATCAGACCAAAGGACAGATTTCCACTGGTCTAATGTCCATTGCTCATGTTTCTTGGCCCGAGCAAGTATCTTATTATTGGTGTCTTTTAGTAGTGGTGTATTTGCATGCAGTCTCCTCTGAACAGTTGATGTTGAGATGTGTCTGTCACTTGAACTCCGTTAAGCATTTATGTGGGCTGCAATCTGAGGTGCAGTTAACTTCAATGAACTTATTCTCTGCAGGAGAGGTACCTCTGGGTCTTCCTTTCCTGTGGCGGTCCTCATGAGAGACAGTTTCATCACAGCGCTTGATGGTTTTTGACTTGAACTTTAACATTTCTTGAACTTCTCCGGATTGACTGACCTTCATGTCATAAAGTAATGATGGACTGTCGTTTCTCTTTGCTTATTTGAGCTGTACTTGTCATAATATGGACTTGGTCTTTTACCAAATAGGGCTATCTTCTGTATACCACCCCTACCTTGTCACCACACAACTGATTGGCTCAGACGCATTAAAAACGTCTTATGGCTGGGGGGCAGTATTGAGTAGCTTGGATGAATAAGTTGCCCAAACTAAACGGCCTGCTCCTCAGTCTCAGTTGCTAATATATGCATATTATTATTAGTATTTGATAGAACACACTCTAACGTTTCCAAAACTGTCAAAATATTCCTTTTCCTATCACTTCCTCAAGATGTCAACAGTCTTTAGACATAGTTTCAGACTTTTATTTTGAAAAATGAGCGAAAAAGATAACATTGTGTCATTGTATGGCTGGGTGCCAGCAGCGTTATGTATGCTTAACAGAATTGGGGCAGCCATTGCCTTTCCCTCTCTGACTGAAAAAGACAGTTGCGGTTGATATATTATCGATGATATACTTTAAATTACATTACGGATACTATTTGGAATTTGTCTGCGTTGTCGTGACAGCTCTTTCCTGTGGATTTCTGAACATAACGTGCCAAACAAACGGAGCCTTTTGTTAATCACCTGTCGTCTCAGATTTTGAAATTATGCTTTACAGCGAAAGCAATCCAAGCGTGTTTGTAAGTTTATCGATAGCCTAGCATAGCATTATGTACACTTAGCATCAGGAAGCTTGGTCACGAAAATCAGAAAAGCAATCAAATTAACCGTTTACCTTTGATGGTCTTCGGATGTTTTCACTCACGAGACTCCCAGTTACACAACAAATGTTCCTTTTGTTCCATAAAGATTATCTTTATACCCAAAATACCGACATTTGTTTGTTGCGTTATGTTCAGAAATCCACAGGAAAGAGCGGTCATGACAACGCAGATGGAAATTCCAAAGAGTCTTCATAATGTCCACAGAAACATGTCAAACATTTTTTATAATCATTCCTCAGGTAGTTTTTAAAATATACATTTGATAATATATCAACCGAGTGTGTAGCTTTTTCCATGACAGCGGGAGGAACAGTGGCCGGTTTACTCAATTGCGCACCAACTCATTCTGAGAGCCCCCACCTCTCCACTTACGCAATGTGATCCTTTTTCCATTTTTCAAAATAAAAGCCTGAAACTATGTCTAAAGACTGTTGACAGCTTAGGGAAGCCACAGAAAAAGGAATCTGGTTGATATTCCTTTAAATGGAGGACTGCATAGGAACACAGAGGTTTCAAAATAAGAGGCACTTCCTGATTGGATTATCCTCAGGCTTTCGCCTTCAATATCAGTTCTGTTATACTCACAGACAATAGTTTTACAGTTTTGGAAACGTTAGAGTGTTTTCTATCTGTCAATTATATCCATATTCTAGCATCTGGTCATGAGAAATGGTCCGTTTACTTTGGGAACGTTATTTTTCCAAACATAAAAATAGTGCCTAGCTTCAAGAGGTTATTAAGAAGGAAAGACATTCCACAAATTAACTTTTAACTAGGCACACCTGTTAAAACTTCAGGATACAGACATATCTGATATTGTCAGAAAGCTTGCATTCTTGTTTATCTAACTGCACTATCCAATTTACAGTACCTATTAGAGTGAAAGAATACCATGTTATTGTTTGAAGAAAGAGCACAATTTTGAACATGAAAAGTTATTAATGAACAAATAAGGCACATTTGGGGAGTCTTGACACAATATTTTGTACAGACATGTAATGGTTCACTTGATCAGTCTGAAAAATGTGCACATACACTGTTGGCTAAAATCTAAATTGCACCTGGGCTGGAATAATACATTATGGCCTTTCTCTTGCATTTCAAATATGATTGTACAAAAAAATACAAGGAATGTTTTTTTTTTCTCTGTATTATATTTTACCAGATCTATTGTGTTATATTCAACTACATTCCTTTCACATTTCCATAAAATTCAAAGTGTGTCCTTTTAAATGGTACCAAGATTCAGGGCCTGAGCTACAGGTAGTTAGTTATATTTGGGTATGTCATTTTAGGCGAAAATTTAAAAAAAGAGGGATAATCCTTAATTGAAATGCATTCCAGTTTACTACCACATGAAGTTGGTTGAGAGAATGCCAAGAGTGTTCAAAGCTGTCAAGGCAAAGTGTGGCTACTTTGAAGAATCTCAAATATAAACTGTATTTTGATTTGTTTGACACTTTTTTGGTTACTACATGATTCCATATGTGTTATTTCATAGTTTTAATGTCTTCACTAATATTCTACAATGTAGAAAATAGTAAAAATAAAGAAAATTAACTGCAATGACCATAATCCATTGCGCCTGTTTGTTCCGGCATGAGATGTCAGCTTGCTACTTGACCAGCTAAATAGGATGACTCAAAGACAGTACAGTATGGGAAGCACAGAGCATTGTCTGGCTGTTTGGCTGCTAAAGTCTGAGCAGAGATGAGAAGATTACTGTAAGGAAGAAAACATAATAAAGTATTCAAATAAAAACTAAGTAATGTACACAAGTGAAATATTAAATTATTTTATAGTCATTTCCTGTTTTTCTATTGATGTCTACGAAATGTGGACCTGACAGAGACCATGGAATGTTTTCAATGTTTTGGCAATTGAATGTTCACTATTTTTGGCTTTGTAATTTCCATTTTGAAGCTCTAAAATCATTTCAATAACATAACATAACTCATATAATGTAAAAAAAAAAATAATCAAAATCGGATTCGAAAACCGTGATTCAATTTAGTTTTTTTTAATAACAGAACCGTAACCGAACAGAAAGGACTAATCTCTCGACTCTACAACACTGTACCTCTCTGCTGTTGTGGGTTGGTATAGTGCAGCCAGCAGGCTCTGCCTTCTCTTGCCCCTCCAACCCCCCACGGAAATAAAAAACATACGATTAACGGTCAATCACCGTTGACAACCAGGCGCATCCCGGCGGTGTCGTTAGATCACCGCGGCGCCAGTTAGACCAGGACTAGCAAATGGTGTTCTGATTTTATCACCCTAACTGCGCCTTGGAATAAGAGGATAAAGTCCACATTTGAACCCTATTCCCTATAAAGAGCACTACTTTAGACCAAGACCATTAGAGCCCTGGTCAAAAAGAGTGCACCATGTAGGGAATAGGGTGCCATTTTGGACGAATGCTGAGTAATGCAGGTTGGAGCTTTGGGTATCATAACAGATCAATGCAACACAGACAGCGTAGGTTGAGGCACTATGTGTGACCTCAACCGATTCTGAGTATCTTCTGAATCTCTAAGGACTGCTATGGTCTTATTGGACATCTCTCATCTGCCAGATATTACTTGTCAAATATTACTGTACTGTTGGAGCTGGGAACACAAGCATTTAGTTAGATATTACTGCACTGTTGGAGCTAGGAACACAAACATTTAGTTAGATATTACTGTTGGAGCTAGGAACACAAGCGTTTAGTTAGATATTACTGCACTGTTGGAGCTAGGAACACAAACATTTAGTTAGATATTACTGTTGGAGCTAGGAACACAAGCGTTTAGTTAGATATTACTGCACTGTTGGAGCTAGGAACACAAACATTTAGTTAGATATTACTGATGGAGCTAGGAACACAAGCATTTAGTTAGATGCTACTGTACTGTTGGAGCTAGGAACACAATCATTTAGTTAGATATTACTGCACTGTTGGAACTAGAAACACAAGCATTTAGTTAGATATTACTGCACTGTTGGAGCTAGGAACACAAACATTTAGTTAGATATTACTGTTGGAGCTAGGAACACAAGCGTTTAGTTAGATATTACTGCACTGTTGGAGCTAGGAACACAAACATTTAGTTAGATATTACTGATGGAGCTAGGAACACAAGCATTTAGTTAGATGCTACTGTACTGTTGGAGCTAGGAACACAATCATTTAGTTAGATATTACTGCACTGTTGGAACTAGAAACACAAGCATTTAGTTAGATATTACTGTTGGAGCAAGGAAGACAATCATTTTGTTAGATATTACTGTTGGAGCTGGGAACACAAGCATTTAGTTAGATATTACTGTTGGAGCAAGGAAGACAATCATTTTGTTAGATATTACTGTTGGAGCAAGGAAGACAATAATTTAGTTAGATATTACTGTACTGTTGGAGCTAGGAACACAATCATTTAGTTAGATATTACTGCACTGTTGGAACTAGAAACACAAGCATTTAGTTAGATATTACTGTTGGAGCAAGGAAGACAATCATTTTGTTAGATATTACTGTTGGAGCTGGGAACACAAGCATTTAGTTAGATATTACTGTTGGAGCAAGGAAGACAATCATTTTGTTAGATATTACTGTTGGAGCAAGGAAGACAATCATTTTGTTAGATATTACTGTTGGAGCAAGGAAGACAATAATTTAGTTAGATATTACTGTACTGTTGGAGCTAGAAACACAATCATTTCGCTTCACTCTGTAACAACTGTTAAATATGTATATATGACCAATACAATTTCAAACTCCATCAGTCAGATAGAGGTGTGATGGAGTAATGGGATGTTAGACTGTTGGTCAGATAGAGGTGTGATGGAGTAATGGGACGTTAGACTGTTGGTCAGATAGAGGTGTGATGGAGTAATGACACGTTAGACTGTTGGTCAGATCAATAGGATATAACACAGATATCTCACAGCAGTCTGTGGAGGAAAGGAGTTGGCCAGTGTACATGGTAGTGTCTGACCAGTTCTGATTATGTTTGGTATTTCTCTATACAGAAATTGCATATGTGTCAACTGTACTTTGAGTCAGTTGATGCATTTATTTTCACTATTTTTTTCATAGCGTGTTTCATGGACAACACTTGGCCCTCTGAAAGACATTTAGAAACAGGACAATGCTGCCACCACATGGCTCAATGAGGAACTGTCTGACAAGATAACCTTTAACCACATTGTAATGCTATCGTTCAGACGGATTTTAGTAACATGTAGAGGAAGAGGTGAATTTGCCTTGGAAACTGGTTACCAGAGCTGTGCTTACTGCACGTTGTGAGACAACCAGGAAATGTGTAATCTAAGTCTGTTTTCAGGGGTGCTTGAAATACATTTCTACATATTTTGTAAGATTCTTATTAAGTCAACAATTGAAACTACAGTGCTTACCTTTGCCCTATTATCTGAAGTCTAGGTGGACACTCTAGACACTGTATATCTAGACACTCTAGACACTGTAGAGCTAGATACTCTAGACACTGAATATCTAGACACTCTAGACACTGTACATCTAGACACTCTAGACACTATAGAGCTAGACACTCTAGACACTGTAGAGCTAGACACTCTAGACACTGTAGAGCTAGACACTCTAGACACTGTAGATCTAGACACTCTAGACACTATAGATCTATACACTCTAGACACTGTATATCGAGACACACTAGACACTATATCTAGACACTCTAGAACCTGTAGATCTAGACACTGTAGATCTAGACACTCTAGATACTGTATATCTAGACACTCTAGACACTCTAGACACTGTAGAGCTAGACACTCTAGACACTGTAGATCTAGACACTCTAGACACTGTAGATCTAGACACTCTAGATACTGTAGATCTAGATACTCTAGACACTGTAGATCTATGCAGATCCTCCACTGAATTTCACAGTGGGTGCGAGACTTTGTGGATTGTAGGCCTCTCCAGGTCTCTCACCCATTGTGAAATTTGGTGGAGGATTGGTGATGATCTGGGGGTGCTTCAGCAAGGCTGGAATCGGGCAGATTTGTCTTTGTGAAGGACGCATGAATCAAGCCACGTACAAGGTTATTCTGGAAGAAAACTTGCTTCCTTCTGCTCTGACAATGTTCCCCAACTCTGAGGATTGGTTTCTCCAGCAGGACAATGCTCCATGCCACACAGTCAGGTCAATCAAGGTGTGGATGGAGGACCTCCAGATCAAGACCCTGTCATGTCCAGCCCAATCTCTAGATCTGAACCCCATTGAAAACCTCTGGAATGTGATCAAGAGGAAGACGGATGGACACAAGCCATCAAACAAAGCCGAGCTGCTTGAATTGTTGCACCAGGAGTGACATAAAGTCCCCCAACATCAATGTGAAAGACTGGCGGAGAGCAGGCCAAGACGCATGAAAGCTGTGATTGAAAATCAGGGTTATTCCACCAAATATCTGAACTCTTCCTCAGTTAAAATATTAGTATTGTGTTGTTTAAAAATGAATATGACCTTATTTTCTTTGCATTCTCTGAGGTCTGACAACATTGTATCTTTTTTTGTTATTTTGACCAATTGTCATTTTCTGCAAATAAATGCTCTAAATGACAATATTGTTCATTTGGGAGAAATGTTGTCAGTAATTTAAAGGATAAAACAAATATATTAATTTTATCCAAACACATACTTATAAATAGTAAAACCAGAGAAACGTATAATTTTGCAGTGGTCTCAACATTTTTTCCAGAGCTGTATTTCGTTTGCATTTATGCGTTGGGCTTTAGCTGAGATTGTTCTTTATAGATATAAAATATATTTATCCAGGCCTCAAATGTTCCTTGATCATAGCACCAGTCATTCTCCCTGTTGATCATTATAATGTTATAACTTCTAAAAGTAACTGTATCCACTGGTTAAATTGGAGAGAGAGAGGGGATTTCTATCTCAGAGCCAGTGCTGCCTCCAGCAGTGCTGCCTGCGAGCTGGAATTGTCTCTGATTGATTGAGAGATTCAAGGAGCTGTCATCGTTAAATAACATGTTCAGCTAAATTAAAGTGAGCGCTGTATTCACATCTCTCCCAAATTAAATGTTGTGAGCGGCTGTGCTAATAATTTCTAGCAAAATAGTGATCCTACATGATTGCAAAATAGACATCAGGGGGAGTACCATCCCATCCAGGAGATGTGCCTTTATTCATGCTATCCAATTCCCTTCGGAGTTCATTTTTATTTGTACTTTATTTAACTAGGCAAGTCAGTTAAGAACAAATTCTTATTTTCAATGATGGCCTACCGGGGAATAGTGTCACCTTGTCAGCTCGGGGATTTGATCTCTTTAACCTCTACGGTTACAAGTCCAACACTCTAACCACTAACCATTGAGAGAGATTTGGGCTCCCAGCGAGGCGGCTTCTTCTCCTGAGAGAAGAAGAGTTCTTTATTTTTTTTTAGAAATGAAATGGTCTGGCTTGATGTCTACCATCAGAATTCTTTAAAGTTCTTCAGAATTCTTTACCGTTCTATAAAGAAGCAGAAGAATCTTTGATTTATTATTTTTGGGTTCTGAAAGTAATTCTCCTGTTTCAGATTCAATAGTTGTTATAGCAGATAACTGATCAGATGGAGTAATGGGACGTTAGTGTCACGCCCTGACCTTAGTATTCTGTGTTTTCTTTATTATTGTGGTCAGGCCAGGGTGTGACATGGGTGATTATGTGTTTGACTTGTCTAGGGGTTTTGTAGATTGATGGGGTTATGTTCAGTGTAGTATTCTAGGTAAGTCTATGGTTGCCTAGAGTGGTTCTCAATCAGAGGCAGGTGTTTATCGTTGTCTCTGATTGGGAAGCATATTTAGGCAGCCATATTCTTTGGGTATTTCGTGGGTGATGTTTCCTGTCTCCGTGTTTTGGTTTTTCCACGTTTTCTTGTTTTGTATATGTATATTGTTCACGTTATCATCTTTATTAAAGATGTTCAACCATAACCACGCTGCATTTTGGACAGTGGCCATGTCCTAATACTCATACTTGCGTCCTAAATAGTAGGCTGTTTGATTATGCAAATAAATACATTTTAATAGTTTGCAACATTTTGAAAATCGAGTATACTTTAAACGCCTGGAGGTCCTACTCATTTCGGCTTTGACAACAGCTGATCAATTAGATTTGGGGATGCGCTATCTAAATCAACGAGTAGCGGGAAGCAACGCAATCGCCCATGACGCATTCACAGTATGCAAATATATAATGTGACACAGTCTCTTAATTTTCTAAAATCGAGAATGCTTTAAACGCCAGAATGTTATATTCATGTCAGCTTTTCATCTCGTAGAATTTGCTGCACACGTTTCGGGAATTTCACAGCCACAACACTCTAACTAAACGAACGTGTGGGAAACATTCCCGTAAAAACACCTGTTCAACAGACAAACAAAACGCAACCCCAAACCAATGACAGATACACAAACAATCCCGCACAAAACCTAGATGGTAGGGCGAGATTACATACCCCACTGATTAACCTAAACTAGACACAGGTGACAACAAGACAGAGAAAACCTAGAGGGTAGGGCGAGAATAAATACCCCACTGATTAACCTAAACTAGACACAGGTGACAAGACAGACAAAACCTAGAGGGTAGGGCGAGAATAAATACCCCACTGATTAACCTAAACTAGACACAGGTGACAACAAGACAGACAAAACCTAGAGGGTAGGGCGAGATTACATACCCCACTGATTAACCTAAACTAGACACAGGTGACAACAAGACAGACAAAACCTAGAGGGTAGGGCGAGAATAAATACCCCACTGATTAACCTAAACCAGACACAGGTGACAACAAGACAGACAAAACCTAGAGGGTAGGGCGAGATTACATACCCCACTGATTAACCTAAACTAGACACAGGTGACAACAAGACAGACAAAACCTAGAGGGTAGGGCGAGATTACATACCCCACTGATTAACCTAAACCAGACACAGGTGACAACAAGACAGACAAAACCTAGAGGGTAGGGCGAGATTACATACCCCACTGATTAACCTAAACTAGACACAGGTGACAACAAGACAGACAAAACCTAGAGGGTAGGGCGAGATTACATACCCCACTGATTAACCTAAACCAGACACAGGTGACAACAAGACAGACAAAACCTAGAGGGTAGGGCGAGAATAAATACCCCACTGATTAACCTAAACTAGACACAGGTGACAACAAGACAGTCAAAACCTAGAGGGTAGGGCGAGAATAAATACCCCACTGATTAACCTAAACTAGACACAGGTGACAACAAGACAGACAAAACCTAGAGGGTAGGGCGAGATTAAATACCCCACTGATTGACCTAAACTAGACACAGGTGACAACAAGACAGACAAAACCTAGAGGGTAGGGCGAGATTACATACCCCACTGATTAACCTAAACTAGACACAGGTGACAACAAGACAGACAAAACCTAGATGGTAGGGCGAGATTACATACCCCACTGATTAACCTAAACTAGACACAGGTGACAACAAGACAGACAAAACCTAGAGGGTAGGGCGAGATTACATACCCCACTGATTAACCTAAACTAGACACAGGTGACAACAAGACAGACAAAACCTAGAGGGTAGGGCGAGAATAAATACCCCACTGATTAACCTAAACTAGACACAGGTGACAACAAGACAGACAAAACCTAGAGGGTAGGGCGAGATTACATACCCCACTGATTAACCTAAACTAGACACAGGTGACAACAAGACAGACAAAACCTAGAGGGTAGGGCGAGATTAAATACCCTACTGATTAACCTAAACTAGACACAGGTGACAACAAGACAGACAAAACCTAGAGGGTAGGGCGAGATTACATACCCCACTGATTAACCTAAACTAGACACAGGTGACAACAAGACAGACAAAACCTAGAGGGTAGGGCGAGATTACATACCCCACTGATTAACCTAAACCAGACACAGGTGACAACAAGACAGACAAAACCTAGAGGGTAGGGCGAGATTACATACCCCACTGATTAACCTAAACCAGACACAGGTGACAACAAGACAGACAAAACCTAGAGGGTAGGGCGAGATTACATACCCCACTGATTAACCTAAACTAGACACAGGTGACAACAAGACAGACAAAACCTAGATGGTAGGGCGAGAATAAATACCCCACTGATTAACCTAAACTAGACACAGGTGACAACAAGACAGACAAAACCTAGAGGGTAGGGCGAGATTACATACCCCACTGATTAACCTAAACTAGACACAGGTGACAACAAGACAGACAAAACCTAGATGGTAGGGCGAGATTACATACCCCACTGATTAACCTAAACTAGACACAGGTGACAACAAGACAGACAAAACCTAGAGGGTAGGGCGAGATTACATACCCCACTGATTAACCTAAACTAGACACAGGTGACAACAAGACAGACAAAACCTAGAGGGTAGGGCGAGAATAAATACCCCACTGATTAACCTAAACTAGACACAGGTGACAACAAGACAGACAAAACCTAGAGGGTAGGGCGAGATTACATACCCCACTGATTAACCTAAACTAGACACAGGTGACAACAAGACAGACAAAACCTAGAGGGTAGGGCGAGATTAAATACCCTACTGATTAACCTAAACTAGACACAGGTGACAACAAGACAGACAAAACCTAGAGGGTAGGGCGAGATTACATACCCCACTGATTAACCTAAACTAGACACAGGTGACAACAAGACAGACAAAACCTAGAGGGTAGGGCGAGATTACATACCCCACTGATTAACCTAAACCAGACACAGGTGACAACAAGACAGACAAAACCTAGAGGGTAGGGCGAGATTACATACCCCACTGATTAACCTAAACCAGACACAGGTGACAACAAGACAGACAAAACCTAGAGGGTAGGGCGAGATTACATACCCCACTGATTAACCTAAACTAGACACAGGTGACAACAAGACAGACAAAACCTAGATGGTAGGGCGAGAATAAATACCCCACTGATTAACCTAAACTAGACACAGGTGACAACAAGACAGACAAAACCTAGAGGGTAGGGCGAGATTACATACCCCACTGATTAACCTAAACTAGACACAGGTGACAACAAGACAGACAAAACCTAGAGGGTAGGGCGAGATTACATACCCCACTGATTAACCTAAACCAGACACAGGTGACAACAAGACAGACAAAACCTAGAGGGTAGGGCGAGTTTACATACCCCACAGATTAACCTAAACCAGACAGAGGTGACAACAAGACAGACAAAACCTAGAGGGTAGGGCGAGATTACATACCCCACTGATTAACCTAAACCAGACACAGGTGACAACAAGACAGACAAAACCTAGAGGGTAGGGCGAGATTACATACCCCACTGATTAACCTAAACCAGACACAGGTGACAACAAGACAGACAAAACCTAGAGGGTAGGGCGAGATTAAATACCCCACTGATTAACCTAAACTAGAAACAGGTGACAACAAGACAGACAAAACCAAACAAAAAATAAAAGGGATCGGTGGCAGCTAGTAGACCGGTGACGACAACCGCCGAGCGCTGCCCGAACAGGAAGAGGAACCACCCTCGGTGGAAATCGTGACATTCTACCTGAACGGTTACAACCTGAATGGGTCTAGCTAGTTTCAGTGCACATAACCTGTGAAAGTAATGGCAAACTGCACTCATTAAGTGTTTCACCTCGACTCTCCAATTTGATCAAGTGTGTGGCAGTCTAGATATCTACAGAAAGTTCACACAACTCTACTCTGCTCATGTTATGGTTAATATTGTACTTCTTGGTATGTGTATACAGGATCTATGTGAAGGAGTGTGAGCTGGAGGAGCAACTGTCACCTGCGTTAGTGGGGAAAAAAAAAAAAACTGTGAGAAAAAACTCACAACTGTAATCATTGCCAAAGGTGATTCTAACATGTTCTGACTCAGGAGCAAAGATTTCAAAAAACATGTTTTCACTTTTGTCATTGTGGGGAGGTGAGAGAAACAAAAAAATCTATTTTTAATTCAGATTGTAAAACAAAATGTACAATAAGTCAAGGGGTATGACTACTTTCTGAAGGTACTCTGGTACAGGGGCTCTGGTATGAAGTAGTGCACTACATAGGGAATAGGGC